>NC_133534.1:23932308-24236382 GCF_048544455.1 Silene latifolia
AGAGACTAAAGTCCCACCAAGAATCCAAGAGCAACCATATGTAAACTGGGTAAACGGGTCAACTGGGTCGAGTTTAAGACGGGCCAATTCGAGTTGGGCCAGTTCGGGTCTTTCATATTATCGGGTTAATTCGGGTCGGGTCGAGTTGTTTCGGGCTTCAGGTGTTTTTCGGGTATGTTGGTTAGGTCATTTTCGGGTCAAGTAGGTCAGTTATTTTGTGTCCGAGTTATTAAGAGAGAAAAAAGTACTTTAAATTTTGATAATAGATTCTTTATTTTAACGTAAATAATATTATGTGTGCATTTAAATTAGTCACTTCAAGTTTTTTTTGTACAATTAGAGTTATGTTTCGTCGGATCATTTTCGAGTCGGGTGGTTTTGGATTGAGTCATTTCAGGTTGGGTCAGTATCAGGTCAACAAAACTCAGGTCATGTTCGGGCCGGGTTTCGGGTCATACTCGGGGGTTGTGGTTCGGGTCAATGTCGGGTCTCGGACCAGGTTGATTTTGGCAGGTCTATTTATGCGGGTTTATGGCCTGAATTCTTGGAGCTATCACGTATACTCGCGATCTTTCTATGTTACAGCGGCGAGTTCTCACGCTATCCCCCCAAAAAAAAATCAATAGAATATTTGTTTTTTTTTTTGGTCTACTGACTGATATTTTTTTGAAAATATATTCCAAAAATAAAAAATGTACAATAACATCAATTAGTTCAAACTTCAAAGGCAACTAACCATTGAAGTTGAAGAAGAAGAAGAAGAAGAAGAAAAAGATGGAGTTAGAGATCGACGAGAAAGAACTGAAAGCTGCAGGAGCTGAACCATTAACAAATGGACGACTAGGCTTGCGTATCCGCGGTTGGGAAATCGAATCTTCCAATCGCCCTATTCTCACTTCTCCAGAACTTCTATTGTATGATTTTCCTCATTTTTCTCCATTTTTTCGCATCAATTTAGGGCATGAATTCCGAATTTGCGACTTTACAGTGTTTAATTTGATTCGAATTATCAATTTAGCACTTGTTGACCTAATTTTGTAGGTTTAGGATTCTTTTCTGATGAATTTAAGGCATGAATTTGGATTTTATCAATTTATTATTAATAGTATTGAGTAATTTCTGTGTTGATTACTGAAATGTGAATATGTGATAGTGTTCAGTGTTTAATTTGATTTGTGATTACTCGTTTATTCGAGATTTTTCGACACTTGTTGACCTAAGTTTATTTTCGTTTAGGATTTTTCTATTGCAGTTTAGTTGTTTAAACTTCCTTTCGAATTTTTCGACTTGATTATATTACTGTCGAGCCGCTTTGGTAAGCTTAAAGTTTGATAAATTTATTTGTGTGTGATAATTTTGTGAGATATTGACCTAAGTTTTTGGCTTTCGCCTTATTTGAGGAATTTCAAACAGCTGCGGTTTTTGCATATAACGATTGTCCAACATATTTGGCATTATTTGACCTAAATTTTGTGGCTTTGGCATTATATGATCTATTCGTGTTTGGAGTATTAAACACCTGCAATCTTCGCATATAACCATTGTCAACACTTGATTTTTCTCTGAGGGAATGAATTGCAGGACTTTTCGAGTTAAATGTTGGTATAAGTTAATATACTCTCTATTACAGCCTCTTATTAAGCACAAACTTCATTTCTGTGGTACTATCCCGAAATGAAGCTATCGGTGTTGGAAAGTCCACTTTCTATAGAATTTGAGAACTTGTTAGATGATAACAGTACTTCTCTAATCTGGAGTGTGAGTTTTTCACTTAGTGCTGTTCGTCCAAGTTGATGTTTGTCTCGTGCCTTTCTTTTAACCTAATCGTCCATCGTGTATTCGTATCCCAGAAACACCTTTCTTGGTGCGGCAAGGCTGCATACATCCATCCCCACTTACTTGCTATAGGCAGGCCTCTGAGGCAGTGGGTTGATGACGATGACGTTGTTGCTCCATTATCCGCTAAGTTGGTTCTGGAATAATTTACTTCGTGAATAAATTTATCACATAAATAGGCCTGGTTTAAAGTTTTGGCTTTGATGTTCTTTGCTTCTATTTGTTTACCTGGCTTGAGAATTGAGATGACTTTAATGGGTAATTACCTGTTGATACAGATGGGAAGAAAGACTTAAGACGTCTCATTTGCCTGAAATGGTATTTGGTAACAGTGTTTTAAGTCTTACACATCTAGCTAGTGGCACGAAAATTAGTTTCAACGCATTTGATGCTTTAGCTGGCTGGAAGGCCGAGGCTCTGCCACCTGTTGAAGTTCCTGCTGCTGCTAAGTGGAAATTTAGAAGGTTAGTTTCTCTGATTAGGGCTCCAATCTTGTTTCCCAACCATCACCATAAGAATAGGCTGGGTTCTTTTGTCAAACGTATTTAAAAACGAATCATTCATTGTTTTGCTCTTACGAAGCGAGAGAAGGGAATAAGTGCGGAGTATATACGTTATTACTAGATGGGAAAACTGGAAGTAAATGTATCTTTAGCTGAATAAAAGCAACAAGGCAACCGGTGGGTCTTGCCATGAGGTAAACGTATTGTACTTGGGAATGAAAATAGCATGAGATTGGCACTTGGAGAATAAACATAAAGAGTAATACCAATCTTCCATACCCGTCATCATAACAGTTCAGTAGTTTGTACCGCTTGTCAAAAAAATGAAGGGAGAAAAGAAGAGACTGAAATTAATTTCTGTGGATTTTTTGTTGTTATTTCCCTTTCAAAACAAAAGAAAAGCATATACCTGATAATTCAGTACAAGCATTGTAATGGCAAAGCAGTCTTATTTCGTAGCACCTGACTAGCTTGAAGAAACTGGGCATTTAACCTCTTACATTTAGCAAGTATCCTGAAAACAGGATTAATAGCAGACTCTTAGTATACATTCTCGTAATTATTCTCATGGCGCTTCTCATAATTTTGCAGCAAACCTTTTGAACAGGTGATATTGGATTACGACTATACATTCACTACACCTTATGGTGGAAGTGAAATGATTGACACAAATAGCAAAAAGGTACCCATTTATTCTCTGATTGCTTCATAATTTTTGGGGTTTCTCAATCTGTTAACATTTCGCTCTTCAGTTTACCGATTGCTTGATAATTGTGGGGTTTCTAAATATGTCTTAAAAGATTATAATGCAATGATTCTGCAAAATTATAGGCTGCAGCCTGCAATCTTTATTGGGAGGACTGTGAGGAGAAGATCGATGTGGCTGCTCTCACGTCCAAAGAGCCTATCCTCTTTTATGACGAGGTTAGCATTTGAACATGATAAAACACCTTATATCTTTTTATCTTAAGGGCTATCTTTGTAATGCATTTTCAGCTATGTATCTGTTAATCTAATATTCTCACCGGAAGACTCTCAGTGAATCTACTTGTTTTATTTTTCAAGTGAATGCAAGATCTGATTCACTAATTTTGCTAATTTTAAACATTCATCAAGATTGTGCTTTTTTTACAATAATTAAGTTGGTCTGATGGTTGGGGCCTTCTGGTTCATATTTGACCGTATTGGCGGATTCAAACCTATATGGATTCCGGATGATGATTCATGTTTGCCGACCCCAACCTATGTAAAGGTTTTGTTGTTGTTGTATCAAGATTGTGCGTTTTCTTGACTAGAGCAGATACATGATACCTCTAGACTAAATGTGAGGTTTCGACGATATTTGTATAGCAGATTGCACTGTAGCCTTTTTCCATTGTAGCTTACTTTTCAAAACCATTTCAGGTGGTTTTGTACGAAGATGAATTAGCTGACAGTGGAGTATCTCTTTTGACTGTCAAAGTGGTAAACATGACACTTGACCGTACTATCCTTGTAACCAAGCTGCATTTCCCTGGCCGCTTAGATCACTGATTGTGATACTTGTGTTTTTTTTTCAGAGGATTATGCCGAGTGGATGGTTTCTCCTTCTAAGATATTGGGTGGGTTATCAATCTTTGTTGAGATTCAAATTCTCGCTATGAAGCATTGTTTCTTAAGCAGTTTGACTTTGAAGACCAGCCTTTTTTTCCTTGATTAATCAGCCTGTAATTGACATTTGTTAATGGCTTCTTCTTGCTTTCAGCTGAGAGTTGATGGAGCGCTTATGAGACTAAGGGATACTCGTATGCATTGTGTTTTTAAGGAGCAATCTTTTCCTGTTATTCTTCGTGAAAGCTGCTGGAAAGAGGGCACATTCAATGCCCTGGCCGCTGTAAGTCTAATATCCCACTCTCTTCCTGTACCTCTTTTCTCTAGTGCTTTTGGGTTAGATGGCTTGCTTCCTCCAAGTTCTAACATTGTTGCGTTCCCCAAAAATTGAACTCGAGACATGTTCTCCTTCGAGACAGTTAACATCAGACTTACATGAAATCAAATGATTGTTATTCTTGGAGTTTGAGTTAATGGACATATGGCCATATGAGTGAAGTTCATGATTGTATATGTTGATCTCACGTTATATTAACATGAGACGGTCTCACACTATATTAGCCTGAAACGGTCTCACAAGAGAGTAATCGTATTTATGAAATACTCATCTTGATATGATAGATTGAATCTACAGCAAGTGGTTGATTCATTGAATCTGACCCGTCTTCCTTGCATATTGCAGAAAGGGTATCCTGCTGATACTGCTGCATATAATGATCCGAGCGTGATTAGTTCAAGGCTTCCTGTCATCAAGCACAACACACAAAAGCTTAAGTTGGATTACAATCCTTAAGCTGTAAATGTCCATTATCGTTATTAGTAAACAAAATGTGAGCTTTGAATATCTATGGTGCTCTAGTGTTCGGTGAAGTACTTAATTAGGTGTTTTCTTGACAATTCTTTCCTCTTATCATTCTATTGCATTGCCATTAATAATTCACAATTATTTATTTATGGTGAAGTACTTAATTAGATCTATGGTGGTCTAGTGCTCGGTAAAGTACTTAATTAGATCTATGGTGAAGTACTACTGGTATTCTATTAGTATTCTCAAGCCTAGTGGGCAATGAAAGCGGACATTGAGTTGGTGGAGGAATTGTTTGTGCACGCTCAAGCACGACACGACACGGCACACTGTGACCTAGGCCACCACTTCATTTCACCGACACGACACGAAGCCCACGTTTGTGGGCCGAGGCCGGACCATTCTCTCCTCCAAACACGGTCCACTTCCATCTCTAGAGGTTGGAAATAACAATGGCCTAAATTTGAATGAGAAGGAAAATATTGATAACATCTCTAGTGGTCTATGCAATAGTATAGTCATGGATGACTGTTGCACAACACTCGCAGCGAGATTGATAAACGAGAGTGCAATGATAAAAGAACGTAAAAGTAAATAAACAAACAAGATGATGTTTAAAAAATTGGTTCGGCTCCTACTCTGGAGCCTACGTCCAATTGTTATTTTATTGTTTGTTTAAAAATTTACTCAAACTTAACTAAATCATTACATTGAAAATAACTATTCCAACCAACCCCGTTTGCAACTCAAACTTAAAGTTATTATGCCTCAACAGTTTCTAAGTTATATCTCACAGGTTTACAAAGTCTTTGAATCTTAGTGGTTCACTTAAATGAAAATGGAGATCACAATTCAAGACATAAACACGAGATCATTGAAATACTCTTTATGCAATAGTGAAACGAACTAATACTTGGAGATTTTCTAGCTTTAAAACAAACGAAAACTTTTTGAAAACAGAAAAACGGTTTTGCAAATGATTGAAGAACAAAGCTTTAAATGCTTAAATGATTTGCAAGTGTTTTACAATGAATGCTCTTAAAAGTCTTAACAATAAATGATGTTAAGGCTTCTTATTTATAATGGAAGAATTGACTTAAGGTGGGTACCTTAGATAATATAATTCCTTAATAAATTAAGTAGCCTTAGATTGATTGTAAGTACACAAAAATCAGAATACTTTAGCTCTTTTCAGATTTTATAACTTTTAAGTCTTTACTAAAATGGCAAAAAACTTTTATAGCTTTAATCCTTCGACAAGTTCAACTTTCCATTTTAATAAAGAATTAAGATGCACAAATTTAGAGTTGACTTGTTGAATTTGAACTCTTAGAGCAAGTCCAATGGTAGGCTACTTACTACTAGCTTAATAAATCTACATCACATTTTAAGCCATAACAATTTTAAGCTACCATATTATTCCAATGGTTTAGCTATCTTTCATAAATTTTATTTAATTAATTAAAATATGTAACTAATTTTCCTATTGGTTGATTTTAAGTTGTGGGCCACTTTAAGCTACTAGCTTCATGAGGCTAGTTGCTTAAACTAAGCTACTCTACATGACTATCTCCAATGGTTTAGCTACTAGCTTGCAATTTTATGAAATTGCAAGCAAATCCTTATGCTAAACCATTGGACTTGCTCTTATATTGCTGAAATTATTTCAAGACTTTGTTTTTTAAATTTTAAACCTTTTGGAATATTGCTTTTGGAAAAAATTGAACACTTAGGAATTTTTCGAAAAAATCTTTATACCGTAGTACCAGAAATCACGGTGCAACAGTGGAGAACACTGTACTCAACCACGCCCACTCAAGACTGAAAGCATTGGAACGACTGAAATATCTTAACCCAGAAATGTACAAGAGAGAAGAGAGGAAGAGATTGTTGTTGTGTGTTTAATAGCTGAAGAGAGCCTCGTATTTATAGTCGAACTGAAACAGTTAATGGAGCCAAAACGTGCTCCTTAATTGCAGTAGTCAAACGCACAAATATGGGAGCATTACTCTCAAGTCTCACCCACTAACAGTCACAATTGACCAAGTTGTTAAACACAACTGTATGAACTTAGACAGTTAAAGCAACAAAAGTACAAAACTCAGGCCAAAAAAGATAGGTACAGCCCGCCGCAGGCCATTCCCAAATCCAAAATCCGAATTCGGGCTCCCGCACGAAACGCGTGCATGAGTTGAATTAAGCACCTCGCAAGCCTCTACAAAATGCTCCATTGACCCACTAGTGATAGTGTAAAGTGTGAAGGGTTATATAAACCAATAAAACTCACACTTACTTACCAATGTGGGACAATTGAAAAAAACTTAAGTTGGCTAGAAAACCCCTATTCCCAACATAATCAACAAATCAAGAAAATAACAAAGTACTCCGTATATCAAAGTTTCCGCTACTCAATAAAATTGATTGAGAAAAATTTCAACAAAAAAATTTTAAAAATAAGTTACTCATGAGTCACATTTACGAATTTAACAACTCCTTATAATCTTATTTGTGAAGTTTCCACTACTTGAAGAATTTAAGCGAAATTTCAAAAAATAAATTAAAAAAATAAATGTTTTTCATGAATCACATTCACGAATTTAACAATAGTCCTGATATCATAGACTTATATCATTAATTGTGAATACTAAATAAACTTGATTAACGAGAAATTTCAAAAAATAAAAAATAAAAAATAATAGCAAAATTTATAATTAACCTCTTGTGATCGCAACTTGGACAGTGATTCAAAACGAGCTTCAATGGTAGCTAGGGTTGAGTATTCCAAGATATGAGAAGAATTCATCGAAATTCATTGTAGATCCACGTCGTTGATATGGTTCGCCATTACAGAGGGGTGTGAAAGAAAGTAAAGTTGAACGCGAAAATTTGTTTTTCCGAGTTTCTCTCTCTTAGATTCTGCGCATTTAATAATCCGTATTACAGTTATATAGTGGTATGCGTAATAATATACGGTTGGCTTAAACGTCGTTTCTTTTTTTTTGAGTTGCTCTTAATAATAATGGTTCTATAATTGTTAAATCACGTCCCTAATTTTATTTGTTACCTCTCTAAAATTTACTCCCTCCGTTCCACTTTTTTTGGGTGACTCGATCAAACTTTGATTCACTTATCATCTAATAAATAGTTATCCCCGCTCAATTTGGTACACGACATGGCCCAAATCAGTTCATGTGGAAAGCATGAACAAGACTACACTAGTTCGTGTAATCCACATGAATCAATCACGTAGATTACACGAGCTAGCATAGGGACGTAACAAGTAATACTAGGGGTGTGATATAGCATTGCCCTCTTATAGTGAACTAATCTAGATCTCGCGGAATGCACGAGATGCATACAAGTTATACAAAAAAAATTTACTTTTTAATACTCCACTAATTTTATTACCCGTGAAAATCACAAGGCTAGCTATATTGTCACGGTGGTGATATTATGCAAGCCCATATTTGTGATCACACTGGCCCTAAGGACGAACAGGACTCGTAAGAAAAAAAAGTGTTAAACAATACGTATACTGTCATAATCTATCGTCAAAATATATTTATTGTTATGTATAGCCACAATCTAAACTTTTGTCATGGTTTATTATTATCTTGTCACGAATATTGCTACGTTTGTTAGTATTTTGAAACGATTATTGTTATTAATGGTTTCTATTTTTTTCCTTTTTTTTAATTATTATGCTCCCTCCATCTCGGTCATTTTTCTATCTTTTAATGTTATTTCATTAAAATCAATTGATCTATGTAATTAATTCAACCTAAAAGAAAATTTTCAAAATAAAATTTTCTATATTTATATTTGCGAACTATAATTTAAGATATATTGAATAGTTAACTTTATTTTGAAAGAATATGTGATAGCGAGATTTGTCGGCAATTCTCACACAAAAAAAAATTTGTAAAACTCCCAAGTCAAGTAGTATAATGAGGGATCGTTCGCAAAGATAGGGTGGATGTGTACTTAGTTTGTTCAAATCCAAGTTTAGTCGATTAACAAAGAAAATGGAGATCATAACTAAAGTACGACTAGAGTAAATAAAGATCAGTTAACTAAGATGATATGTAAACAATTGATGAAAGACTAGGGTCTTCAGGTTCACATAATAACCTAGGCTGTGAGTTGTGAGTGCAAAACTACTAAAAATGAAGCTGAGTACGAAGCCCTCATAGCAGGACTCAAGGTAAGTCTAAACCTCGGTGGTCCATAACTTAAAGGTAAAAATTGATTCAATTTTAATTGTTAATCAAATAAAAGGAACTTATACAATAAAGGATGCAAAAATGATTTTATATTTAGAATATGTTAAAAAAACTTTGCGCTAAGTTTCTTTCATTTGATATTGAACAAATACTTAAAGACCTGAATACCCAGGTTGATGCTCTAGCCAGCTTTGGTTCAAATTCACTCCTGCATTTTTTTTATAAAGTACCCATTGTGCATTTACTTGAACCTACCATTAGAAAGTCTGAACAGGTGAACCTTGTCAATACTGACAATGATTCATGGACTGAGCCCTATTATGATTGGTTCCTGTGAGATATACTATCTCAGGGCAGGCATGAGGCTAGAACATTTAGATTTAGAGCTTCTACTTATTCTATTATCAATAACCCTTTGTTTGAAAGATCTCAGGCTGGACCATACTTGAGGTGTCTTGAACCACATGAAGCCAAACAAGCATTCCAGGTAGACTTGTCAAAACCTGACCCGACCCGAAAACCGATCGTAACCCCACCCGTAAATAACCGGTTTTTTCAACCCGAACCCAAAAGATACCTGAACCCGTTTTGACCCATAAATAACCGGTCAAAACCCGACCCACAGCGGGTTGACCATTGAGTCAAGACAATATATCTTCCTTAAAATACACAATGTCTTATATGTAGTGACTTATATTTTTTATAAGGAAAGATAAGTATATATGCGGTATGTGTGCCACGTCATCACCTCGAAGTGTGTGTCATATTGTCACTTTTACGTTGAACCGTATTTCACGTCAGCACAGCATGACGCCTCAGCACCTTAGACCACATGCCACGTCGTCACCTCGAAATGTACGCCACGCCATCACTTTCGCCCTAGTACGTCGAACCACATTTCATGTTGGCACTGCCACTTCATCACCTCAAACCACATACCACGTATTCACCACGAAGTGTGTGCCATGCACTACAAGAATTCAGCTCTCGGACGACTAGTTTAAGCGACTGTTTTGCACCGTCGTCAAGTTAGCAACAGATAAAAAAAATTGGACGACTGATTATAGTCGCCAAAATAATGACTGAAATTAGCGACATAATTGTTAAACTTAGCGACTGAATTCCGTCTCCAAAATGGCGACTGCACTGTTCTCCGTCGTCAAATTGGTCACTCAATTTTTTACTACCTTATTCAGCGAAACCCCCTTTCCTCTTTCTTACTTTACCAAAACACACACACACACAAAGGAAGAGAGGAAAGTGACAAGAACACGACACCACCACCACCAACGACGACACCACCAAAACTAACACCGCCAACGCCATTGTCACCACCGGCTCTTACCACCACCGCCGTCTCATTTTCTCATTACCATTCTCTTCATTTCTCTTGTTATTTGAAGGTGTGTTATTTTGTTTTAAATTTCAATTTACTAGTTGGTTTTTGTATTGTTTGTTTAATTTGTGATTGTAATTAGTTGTTTTGATGTTATTATGAAGTTTATGTATACTTATGTGATGCTTACTTTGTTTTTAATTTTTAATTAGTTAGGGTTTGTGTAAATTGATAATTAGGTTGATTATGAATTGGGGGGTTTTGTGGAATTGTTAATATTAATTGAATTAGGGTTGTAATTGACAATGTATTGGTGATTTTGATATTGTTAGTATACTTGATTGAAAAACATTAGTATAGTTTTAGTATTGTATAGTGTTTGAAGTGTATAATTAAAGTTAGTCTAATGTTAGTATTATTACTCCGTAATAATACTCCGTAATGATAGGTTCGTGGTTGTCATTATTAAAAGTAGTATACTCCAAAGCATCAAATACCATATTTCTATATGGGTTATCATTTTGTTTGGTTTGAGGTTGCTCGGTAATTGGGGAATATGGTTCTCCATGACAAATCCAGTTATAATAACTTGGAGAAAATCCATTTGTATAAATATGTTCTTCTACTTAAATGTAATGAAAATATTTCAAATTTTTTCATTTAGTACAAGGACATCTAAGTTTATTTTCTACGAAATCATATCCATCTTGTTGTTTAGCAAACTCAATAAACTCAAGAACCCCCTTTACAAATCTACCGGTGGGACGTTTCCTCTTATCTACCCTATCTTCGTACATCCATTTGCATTCTGATCTCTTCATTTTAATCTAAAAAATATTCCAAACAACAATTTTTAACAATATAACTCATACAACATTATTATACTTCTTAGTTTACAACTTTATATTAAAAAATATTCCAAACAAGACTAACATATTATTACATTATTATATTATTTCGATATATTGTAAAACGTCGAATATATTATACGGAGTAATTTTCTTTTTGGACATGGAATTCCAAATCAAATTTCGATCAACTGGATTGTTGAGAAATTGTGATCGGAAATGTTTGAGCTGAACTCCAATCAAGGCTTGCAACCTTACATAAAAAACATATTACGGAGTATTATAACTGTTCTAGCAGTATGGCAACTTTAATGTGTTTGGTTCAGTCTACATTTGAGCTAGATTGTACCACTTAACGAGACAAAATGTTTAACATTGTAAGCCATAAACTCGTTTCATTCATTGCTTACTCGCTATGACCAATCATTATGGTAACATCAGCCAACATTGTTCCACAAGATGAGATAACGTTTAGACTTATTGGTATCACCCTCTCGTATGCACCAAATTAAAATGTCCCTCTATTAACAGGAACCAAACTGAAGTTTAATAAGTGAAATCTGGAACATCAAACTGTTTAATCAACTGCTGGGGAAAAAAATTTAATTTGGAACATTGATGCTACTCATTACGGAGGTTCTCAATCGTTCTATGACTGAGCAATGTCAAGTGTACGTCGTATATTTAATTTTATATATAAGTTAGATTATATATTTGAGAATATATTAGGAGTTAAAGTATTAATTAGTCTTTATAATTTATCCTTTGTTTTTCTTTTCTAGAAGGCGGCCAAGAATAAGGGTAAGATGCCTACGGTTCCGGAGCTTTTCTATGAGACGCATACCAAAGAAGGAGCTAAGGGGAAAATGGTGCTCACTTCGAAGAAGGACAGAGATTTGTATGTAAGTGTCAAACAATTCCGTCGTTGTGTTTTGATTACATATTATTATATAAGTATAACCTCTAATCACTAACGTTTTCATTTTTTAGGCTAAATTTAGACTTCGAAAAAAGAAGAACCCCGACGTGCCCGATAATGAACTTTGGCTTGATTTAGTGGATGACTTCAAGAAGGGGGAGGTGTATGAAACCGGAACGGCAAGAGAACTCTACCACGACCGAACTGATTCGGGAACCCCGGTCTCTCAAAAGCAAACATATATGCCGAGTATCGTATCTCAACTTCAAACTACACTTGAAGCCGAAAGAGAAGAAAGGAAGGCGGAAAGGGAAGCAAGATAGGCCTCAGGGGATGAAGAATTGAAGAAAATGAAGGAGCAAATGGAGTTGATGACCACTTATTTCTCGTCTTACAACCCGGAATGGCGTCCACAAAACCAAGACCCTAGAGATCCTTTCGGAGGAGGCGGTAGTGCAGCAGAATCTACTTTGTCGTGTCATTGAGTGAGTTGTTGGTTGTTTATTCTTTTAGTTAGCCTTGTGAATTGTCGGATATTTTAGTTAGATTAATGTGACTTGACGTCACTTGGATTTGGAACTATACATTGTCAGTTAGTAACTTGTAATAACTTAAATTCATATTGGAAGTTGTTGTATGAAATGTGACGTTGTTGGCCATCTTGTGCGTTGTTTATGCTACTGGGTTGTACATTTTCATAGGGCGACTGAAAACGAATTATTAGCGACTAAAAGCCGCCGCAAACTGGCAACTGATTAACGCCCGTCGCCAAAATATCGACTGAGCCCGTCGTAAACACTCTGATCATATTTTCATAGGGCGACAAGTTGGCGACTGAAGGGGCTCCGTCGCCAAAATAGCGACCAAAATCACTCGCTATTTTGGCGACCACCACTGTTTGTCGTCGCCAATTTGGCGACCATTTTTACTCGCTCTTTTGTCGCTATATGGCGACCACACAGTCCGTCGCCAATTTAGCGAATGAAATTCGTCGCCCGAGTGAATTTATGCGACGAAGAGTTGCGACGACTATGTGGCGACCGAGTGTAGTCGCCCGAGAAATTTTAGCGACTAACTTGTGTCGCGTAATCCAGTCGCCCGAGAGGTTAATTCTTGTAGTGATGTCATTACTTCGAAGTGTGTGCCATGGCGTCACTTTCGTATAGTGTTGTAGTATTGAATATAATAAGAAAAAAATACATCATTTTACTAATATCATGTAGTATTAAGCTAGATAATTATAAAAATTAAGAGTAACTATATATTTATAATTTAAATTAAAGAAATTAAACATTTGTAAAAAGGCGTTGATTAAACCCGTTTCAACCTGAAATCCGACCCGAAACCCATACAAACCCAACCCGTATAAACTCGTATTTTACAAACCCGAAATGGACCTGGCCCGTATTTTTTCCGAACCCAAAATGACCGAACCCGTAACCCGCCCAATCGACCCGTTTGACAGGTTTAATTCCAGGAGATACATGATGGATATTGCGACAACCATAAAGGTGGCAGAAGCCTGGTAATCAGGATACTCAGGACTGGTTATTATTGCCAACCCTGAGTGCTGACTGCCAAGAATACTGTGCAAAATGTGAAGCGTGCCAGATACATGCTTCAATATACACCAACCATCATAGTTACTACATTCAATCTCTACACCCTGGCCATTTATGAATGGGAATGGACATAGTAAGGAAACTACCAGTAGCTCCAAGTTAGAGAGTATGCATGCTAGCCATGACTGACTACTTCTCTAAATGGATAGAAACTGATTATTTCAAGCAAGTTGATGAGTCATAATTATATACATATTTATGTCTCCCCTTACTTGCTTTTGATACGATTTCGTGCTAGTTTGTATCAATTACATGCCTTTTATGTTTGAATGTCGATATTTCCGCTTTTTGATGTTTAATGTAGGAATGATGCATTTGAGGAGCAAAAGAATGAAATGGGCATCGCGGAGTAGGCATGAATGGAAATATGAAGCATGGCACGAGAATCCATAAGAATGAAGGAAGAGAAGTTGAGAAGAAAACACGAAGAAAAGAGCTTCTTATTACAAGTGCCTACTTTGAAAAGCCATATCTCGAGTTCTACAACTGATATTCAAGTGATTCCAACTGGAGGTGAAAGTTATCTTCTTAGCTTTCCAACGCCGTAAAAATCGCTTGTTACAGACAAGTAACGAAGAAATGGCGGCCCTTTGAAGTTCAGTGCGCGAAGTAGGAACTTGGTTCCTCGGTCACTGCAGTCAGGCTCGATCGAGGAACCAACCTAATCAATTAATTAAACTAATTAAAAAAATGCAATATGGAGAGTTGGGGTTCCTAAACTTTGGTGCCTCGATCAACTAGAGTTGGGCTCGATCGAGGCACTTGGTGACTCGATCGAGTACATTGGGGCTCGATCGAGGAACCACTTGGTTCTAGAATATTCCACAATTTTCCTTAAGTCGGTTATGTTTTGCTATAAATACCAAAACTTGTACCCTAGTTTATTAACGCTTTTATTTCTGTAGTTTCGTATAGCTACCTTAGAAAACTCTCTCAAATACTTAGTTTAGTCAAATTATTGTTCTTATTTCCGGATCTAGCTATTTACGGTATTGTACTTAATCTTTCCTCGTTAATTATTAATTCAGTTCATGCAATTATTTCTTTGTTCTTGTTTATTGTCTTTGATTATGCCTTTCATTCATATTATTGTTGTTATTTCCTTTAATATGAGTAGCTAAATTCTTAATCTAGGGTGAAAGGGGATCTAGGTTGTTAGAAAAGGGGTTATTATGAATTGATTGTTAAATTGCTTTCTATTGTTTAATTATCGTTTTATATCTAATTAATTGATTACTGATCAAAATTGATTAATTAGTATCGCATAAACTAGGATTATCACCGATAGGGTTAAAACTAGTTTAGGCCACGATAATTGAATTAGACCGACTTAATAATAGCGATTGCATGTTAAGTTAGATCTAAAAAGACATATTAGAATCGACCGATCATATGACTTTCAACAATAAAAATTACCCAATCAATGAATTAAATCCTACCCTTTGATAACTACCTAGTGAACCCGAATCCCTAGACTCTTTAATATTATTGTTATTCATCTTTTATTTATTTGCTATTAGTTGTTAGAAAACAATCAATCAAACCCCCATAAAATCGTTACCTTTAAGACAAATTTAAATATAAAAAAACTAGATAAATCATCTAGCCTCCCTGTGGATTCGACCCTGACTTACTGCTAGCTATTTTGTTAGTACTAAGCTAGGATTTATTTTGAATAAGGCCAACAACTGAAAACAACGTTATCAAATTTGGCGCCGTTGCCGGGGAGGCAACAATTTTTTGTTTGTTTTAATTTAGTTTGTCTTTTGTTTCATGGAACTTCAGTTCCTTGAGACAATTTTTTCTTTTCTTGTTGTTTTCGTGTATGGCCAGGTCTAACAGGTTAGAGATTCTACCTTTTGATCCCGAGCCAGAAAAGACTTTTCACTACAGACGAAAATTTCAAAGAGAAGTAAAAGTCAAGTGGAAGACTTGAGTACACTTGACTACGAGCGGTATACTTTTGCAGAAGATTCATCCTTAGAAGAGGATACTCTTATTTCTGCACCTATGACTTCTACAACACCAAAGATGCCTACATTATCAAGTCACTCCGAACCCACGGTTGCTTCTATTCCTAAAGGCTTCAGCTCCCTACTACTGACAACTGACAAGGGAACTTTTGAAATCTAGCCTTCTTACATAAGCTTGGTAGAGAGGAATATGTTTGGAGGAAAAGCTAGAGAGGACCTCGCAAAGCATATGGAGAAGTTTGTTACCTATTGTTGTTCTATTCCTTTGACATCTAGGGTGACTCATCGAGTGAAACAAACTCTCTTTACTTTATCTTTAAGTGATGATGCATCTGAGTGGTTAAGGGACTTAGACATGGAGACTGACGTAATTACCAATTGGACTTCTCTAGCTCTTGCATTCTATAATAGGTATTTTCCACCACAGAAAACTAATGCATTGAGAAGTCAGATTACAAGTTTTAAACAAGGTCCCACTGAGGATTTTAATGAAGCTTAGATATGCTTCAAAAGACTAGTGCGGTCCGTCCCTCACTATGGATTTGAGATTTGGTTCATTTGCAACCGGTTTTACAACGGGTTGTATGATGATCATAGAGCCTTACTTGATTCAGCTGCTAATGGGAGATTCCAAGATAACACTAATGACGGTAATTCTTGGAAGTTGATTGATCAGATACCTACTCACACAGCTGAGTACGGTAATCCCAGAGGAAGTAAGAGAGGAAGTGGCTCAGATAGTGTGGTCGCGGAAAAATTGAAGGCCATACTTTCTCAAATAGCAGAATTAAAGACTACTCAGTCTTTGGGAAAACAAGAAACGGTTTATATGGTTCAACAAGAAGTGTTCTGTGAGAGATGTGGGATAGATGGCCACACTGCGGCCAAGTGTATGGGTACCATTGAGCAAGTTCTTGCCTTCCAATCTTTCAAGCAAGGTACTCCATATTCTAACTTCTTCTCTGAAAGGAGTCAGAATAATTTTGCTCAACCTCCGCCACAAGGTGCTTATGTTATTCCTCCTAACCGTGGTAACCAACCACAAGGAAGCTTTGTTCGGCAAAATCAAGGAGGTTTTCAACAACTGCAACCTCCTTCTCAAGCTCCTAATAATGAAGTGTCAGAATTAAAAGCTCTCTTACATCAAACTTTGATGATGCAACAAAAGCAAATGGCTCATATCTCCGAACTCATGACTGACAACAAGATGTTGGATACTCAAGTTGCCCAAATGTCGGCTCAAAATCCATCAAAACACTCCGGTCATCCTCCTTAAGGTAAACAAGCTCATGAGCAAGTTAACGCTATTTCTTCGAGGAGCGGTACTTCTTATGATGGTCTGGACATGCCCACTAACGAAGATGAGGTTCTCTATATGCATCCTAAAGGATTGGGAAATTTGGAGCTAAGTGACGATGAATAAGAAACTTGCAAAGATCAAACACGGGATAAGCAAAAAGACGAAAAATAGAGGACTGACGTGGGGCTCGATCGAGGAACCAAGCCACTCGATCGAGTACACCTCGAGCTCGATCGAGGAATAACCCCAGTGGATGGTTTTTTGCGTGTTTCCGCTACGGCATTGGATAAAGTAGGTTCCTCAATCGAGTGACTACTGGGCTCGATCGAGGCACTCCTGTAACTGACGTTAATATTTCCAAACCGTCTCCTAATGCAAAGAAGCCGAGCCCATCAAAATTCAACTACCTTTTCCCCAAAGATTATAGAAATCTAAGCTTGAACAACAATTTGGGAGGTTCATGGAGGTAGTGAAGAAGCTTCAAGTGACAGTACCATTTACTGAATCGGTAACTCAAGTGTCGGCTTATGCTAAGTTTTTAAGAGAAATATTATCAAAGAAGTGGTCTTTTGATGAAGTGGAGTCAGTAGCATTTACTCAGGAGTGCGCGGCCGCATTACAAGCTAACTCACCACCAAAACTTAAGGATCCAGAGAGTTTTTCTATTCCTTGTCATATTGGTAGAGCCCTTTGTGATTTAGGGGCTAGTGTTAGTGTCATGGCGTATTCAATATATAAAAAGTTAAATATGGGTCAACTCTGTATCACTAATATAACCTTACAAATGGCCGACAGATCTTTAAGGAAGACTATGGGTGTCTTAGAGGATGTGCCCGTTAAAGTAGGGAAGTATTTCATTCTAGTTGACTTTATTGTTATGGATATGGCTGAGGACTCTCAAGTACCCATCAGTCTTGGTAGACCATTCCTTCACACTATAGGAGCACTCATAGATGTTAGGGATGGTAGTCTGACACTAAGAGTTGGGGATGATACTATTAGATTTGTTCTTGATAATACTTTAAAACGTCCTCCTGATTTAAAAGGTTCTTGTCATATGATTAATGTTTTTGATCCCACTTATGATTGCCTTGCTTTATGTTTTGACAGGAATCCACCTGACGCCCCTGCTGCTGCGTCATATCCATGAAGCAAGGAAGTGGATGAGATATAAAAGTTGATTTATGGAGATGATCCTCCTCCTGAGATGGTTTACAACTTTGATGAGAATGTTGACATACGAAGAGTCTATCACACCCGAAATACTCGAGAGAGAGAGAGGGGGGGGTGAATTTAGTATTTAAAAAACTTATGCCCACTTTTTATTTTATATCAATGTAATTAATTACTTAAAGTTTATTAAGTAAACTTTAGCTAATTAGCTGGTTGATTATGAACATAATGAAATGAACAACAACGAAAACTGCAAAGACACACGATTTTGAAGTGGTTTAGCTTCGCACATCGAAGCCTACATCCACTATTCTCGATTAATAATTTTAGTACCTTTCCCGGATTACAAAATTATCAACCCAACTCGTATAGCTAACTCTAGCTATAACTCAATTTGAATATCACTAGATATTCGATTTGACTATCTTAAGTTACTAAGAAAGCACTTGATTGTTCTTCTAAGTGTTCACACAATTGAACGAGTAAGAAACAATATGAAGTACTATTATCTTATAACGTAACCTTAAGAATAATAAGCAATTTTAAGAGCACGACTTTTCGCAAGGATTTTCAAATGCAAAATAATAAAAAATAACTGATTAAAATTAAACTCAAAATTGTTTGCAAGAGATTTTAATATTTCGAAAAGCTTCTTTAAAATGAAAGACTATCATGTGTATTTATAGTAGAGAGGACGATTACGGTTTAAGCGAAACCCTAATAGTTGCCGTGAGATGGAAGATTATTTCACAAGAAATAAATCTTATCTCTTACTTAATTTAATCCATGAGATAATTAAGTTTAAGCAAATAAGATAAAAGTAAATATTATCTTACCTAAAGTTAATCTTTATGATTTTCTGTTAAGTAAACAAATCAAATCAAATATTATTTAGGATATAAGAATATCTTACCAAAATAGTATTTATATTTAATTTGATAGATTACTTATACTATAGGACTCACGAAACCAAGGCGGCTCAAGCCGTGCGGCCGAACCCATGGTCGTGTCCAGCTAGGTCGAAAATCCAATCCTTGGATTAGGGTTAGGTCAAATAATAAAGCAAACCCTAGGTAGCATGACGGCCCATAAGTCGTTTTACTAACCAATAGAGAAATGCGAATAATTCATTATAACAACACATATTTCATCTCTATCATATACAGACATGATTCTAAAATATATTTGAAAAATTTTATCTTTTGAAAATGATTTTAAAACTATTAAAATTGTGCCATAAAATTGCTACTCAAAGTTATAGTAGAAACATCTATAACTTTAAGTTTGGTAAGTAAAGTTATAGGTGAAATAGCTATAACTTTACTTTCCCAATATTTCTTCTTAAGATACCGTTACTAGATGAACACCTAAACTAGCTAATCTTCCTGGAGATCTTCAGAATAGGATCTTCTCTTTATCTTGATCATAAGCTCTTCATCTCGAGCTTGTTAAAGACTTGATCGAACCTTTTGCTTGAGTGATCATCATACTTGAAACTTGTTACAGTTAATATGACGCTTTAGGAATCTTTAATGTTATAGCTCAAGCTGTTATAACATTACTTGAATGATGCTTCACAAATCTTCAATGTTATAGCTAAGGATGCTATAACATTACTTGCTAAACTTATAACCTAAGTCAATCTAACGAAGACTAAGCAAACGATTACGAACAAGAGTATATATATAATATGAAGCACATACTTGTCATTATCAAAACTTAAACATATAACTATATGGTCCAACAACATAGAAGCTGAATTGGATGCTTTGAAAGCTGAAATTTTCAGAGAGGAGCCAGTTAGAGTTTTTCATGAAGCTTCTATGACAGACGAAGTGCCCTATATCCTTCCTTAAGAGGATGACCTGAAGAATGATGAACATTGCTCATATTTTATATTAGACTTTGAGTTTGATAGCGAGGACATTTTTCATTGTTTTTATTCTTTGCTTGGACTATTTATTGGTGCTACTTATGCTTGTGTGTAGCACATGCGCTACTTTTTGATTTACTATTACGCGCTTTAACTTGTATTGATTATGATTTATGTGCGCATTTATTTTTAAATGCACAAATCTGCTCGACAGGAAGGTTCCTATATCAAGTGCTGGCAGGCTCGATCGAGTGATGTGACTCATATTTACGCACATTTAGTCCCTGACACGGCTGTCGCAATCGTATCAAAAATAAAACCAACTGGTCCCTATAAAATGTAGTAGAGGCAGTCGGGTATCGAATCCACAGGCAGATGGGAAGATGTATGCTAAACTAAGTCTGTCTAATTAACCGTTCTTGGGGTTTTGATTGTTTATTCTAAACTACGGAGTTATAAGGAAAGAGAGTAGAAAAGAGACAAGGATTAAAATGTAGAAAAATTGGCAGATAAAGAAAGATAGCTAGGACAGTCGTTTCACCATGGTTTTCTAGGAGTCCAATCTAGGGTCACAGGTCAACATAAATTCGATCTGCAGGGTAATGAAAAGGTCCTCTCGGTCCGCTATTTGCCCTAAAATATTACTAGCTTAGATTTCATCCTGGGTGATATTAGTCATTTTAAGATGACCCATATTAAGCTTCTTGTAGATAGAGTAGGGCATGACACTGACACTGGCTCCTAAATCACAGAGAGCCTTATCTATCACTTCATTTCCTATGGTATAGGTAATAGAGAAACTACCCGGGTCTTTCATTTTAGACGGAGCTTTATTGAGAATTAAATTACTAGACTCTTCCATAAATGCAACAGTCTCGAACTCATTCAGCTCTCTCTTACGCGTCAAAATATCTTTCATAAATTTTGCATAAGATGCTACCTGGGTAATTAGCTCGGTAAAAGGAACGGTCACCTGAAGATTCTTGACCACATTCACGAATTTACCGTACTGTCGCTCGACCTTAGCATCTTTCAGACGTCCCGGATAGGGAATCTTGGTAACAATAAATGGGTCTGCGACCTTTTCTTTACCTTTGTCTAAATGTGGCATCTCCGCAGCAGAGGAAGATGTCCCAGCAGCAAGTTTAGAAGTCAAAACAGCATCTTTGCTACTATATGTACTCGATCGAGCACAATTTTCACTCGATCGAACACTTTCTTCAGGGGAATTACTCGATCGAGGAACACAGACCTCTCGATCGAGTTCTTCGATTTGGGCACTCCTCGATCGAGACCTCACATAACTCGATCGAGGACTTTTAGAGGAGAAACTGCTGGATCGGGTACCAGATTTACTCGATCGAGCATTTGGACGATGTTCGGCAGGGACGTCGTCAATGTGTTCTTCCAAAACAGTTTCCGGAGTTTCATCAACAAGTATATCATCATTTTCCGGCATTTTGGGTCCATTATAAGTAAAATCACTTCGGATATTAATTGCATTAAGCAAGTCGCAAGGAGATGAGCGATTCACTTTATTTAATTGCTCGGAAGTAAGTTGCGCGACTTGATCTTGCAACTTTTCTATCGAATTTTCAGCTCTGTCGGAATTTCGCTCGAGTTGAAGTGCTAAGGATAGCACCAAAGACTTCAGCTCCACAAATACTACATTTGTAGAAGGTAAATTTATTTGTGTGGCATCGGATTAGGAGGACTAGAAGTACTTGGCTTGGTTAAATCTTCATAAAGTTTAGAGAACATAACTCCTTGCTTATATTGTCGATAAGCACGAACTCGCTCTACATCCGCCATACAAGTAATGGGATTGTGTCCTTAGGTACCACATCTACCACAAGTCACCTCTTGCTCGATCATAGCATGAACTTGCTCATGCCCACTTGAAGTTTGTAGAATCTCCGAATTATCAAACCTTCCACTAAGACTTTCCACTTCAGCTACTAAAGATTCGTAAGCTTTTTCATTCACTCGTCTACCCCCTCTGAGATTTCCATATTCAGCTACATGAATGGCCATTCCTCAATAAGACGCCATCCCTTATCATCTTCAACATTTTTCTGAAATCTCCCTTTGGCTGCATTATCCAACACGACTTTTTAATCAGCATACAGCCCATTGTAAAATTGGGTGTACAAGAACTACCGTTGGAAACCATGATGAGGTACAGAGCGAACTAACTTCTTGAACCTAGTCCAAGCTTCATTCAAATCCTCAGTGGCCAATTGTGTAAAAGTGGTGATTTGGCCTCAACACGTTGGTGCGCTGCGGTGGAAAATACCTTCTATAGAAGGCTAAGGCTAAGGAATTCCAGTCAGTAACACCGGCAACTTCCCTATCCAAGTCTCTCAACCATTCCCGGGCATCATCAGTCAAAGAAAAAGGAAAAAGGACTCCCTTGACCATATTCTGTGTCACCCCATCAGCTAAAGGAATGGTAGAGCAATACTCCGTAAACAACTCTATATGCTTACATGGATCCTCGCCAACTACCCCCTTGAAGAGATTCCTCTAAACCAACTGTATGTAGGATGGATGAATTCCAAAGGTGCCCGCGTCTGTAGTAGGAAGTAGAAAACCTTTAGGCAGAGAATTCACAGTAGGTTCTGAGTGACTGGCGATGTTCGGCATTTTAGCAAGCAAAGTTGAAAGAATAGCAGGTATGACAATGTCCTCTTCTAGAACAGATTTCCTGCAGCACAGTTAAAGCACTAGAGAAAAGTATGAGATCAGTCTCAAGGAATAAATTCCTTGAGACGAGAGACAAACTTAAAATAAAGCAAAAAAATTACGCCACCTCCCCGGCAACGGCGCCAAAATAAAACCAACTGGTCCCTATAAAATGCAGTAGAGGCAGTCGGGTATCGAATCCACAGGGAGATGGGAATATGTATGCTAAACTAAGTCTGTCTAAGTCACCGTTTTTAGGGTTTTGATTGTTTATTCAAAACTACGGAGTTATAAAGAAAGAGAGTAGAAAAGAGACAAGGATTAAAATGTAGATAAGTTGGCAGATAAAGAGAGATAGCTAGGATAGTCGGTTCACCATGGTTTTTAGGAGTCCAATCTAGGGTCACAGGTCAGCATAAATTCGGTCTTTAAGGTAATGAAAAGGTCCTCTCGGTCCGCTATTTGCCCTAAAACATTACTAGTTTAGCTTTCACCCTCACTAGCATGCCCTAATGTTCATCGCAGGTCTTACCCCTTCTAATCTCTCGATCTAGGTCAGGGCATAACGATATTAACTAGCTAAATGTGTCGACTCAAGAAGCTAATTACAGTTAATTACAATGATAAACAACACAAACTAAAATTACACCAAACCCTATTCACCTATTCATGATTCCCTAATTATCATGGCTCCCCTATGTCCTAGCATAGAAAATTAGCTAAGCATAATCAAAGTAGAGAGAATAATAACAATAACCATAACAATTAAACTAGATATAGTGAATAGATTGATAACAAAGACAAGAGAAAGAGAAACCAAAATAAGAGATGAAACAAGAAGGTGTGGACAGCGGGCCGCCCACGGGGGCGCTTGGTGAAGGTCGAAAAACAAGCGTTTGCATTTTGTATGGAGTCGCCACCAATTTTAGTGGGAAATTGGAACCGTTCGAATACCTCGTGTCATGTCAAGACACAAAGTAGTGACATGAACACTAAGCAATCGTTACCCTTAGCATTCTATGTCTAGAATGACTCTCGTGGATGCCAGTGAACACGGGTGCTCACGGAGATCTGGAGTAAGGGGTGAGGGTACGTATTAGGAAGCTCTTTTGATCGAACACCTAATCCCGCCCGCCTCGATAGCGACCTCTACTAATGATTAGGGAAGTTATTCGTACTCGATATATCGTCGGCTATATGCATGCAATGCAACATCCATAGATTAATCCTAACATGTGAGAATTAACACTAAGTCGGTTGACACGTAATTAGCATACAATTGGGTCGAAGTTGGAATTAATGTTCAATTACATGTGAAAGCATACAAATGATACAAGGAATACAATAATTATAAATTACAATAATGAAAATTACATTAATTACATTGGGATAGGCGATTTATGTCGAAAATACCTTTAAAACGGATAATTTGAGAAAAAGGAATAAAAGAAGAAAAGAAATAAATTAACGAACAGAAATTAGGGCGATAATACGATTAATAGTAGATTAATACGTAAACTAAATAACTAAGTCAAGGCAGAAACGGAGTTCAGAGACAGAACTCAGCCAGAACAAAAGCAGCAGAGTGCGTCCTTTGAATAAGCGCGCAGACAGACATTGCGTCTGTTCTTCGCTTCGATTAAGGCCGTGAAGCCGTATTTGCAAGCCGTTAATATCAATTGATGCATTTAAAGGATGATTAAATTATTTACTCGGATGAAAGTGATTAATATGTTATTTAACATGTGAATGGGTCATGAAAAAAAGTAAAACATGAATAAGACGGAATTAAGATGGATTAATTTACATGAATGAACGAATAATTAACGAATAAATAAACAAACAAACTAATTAGATTAAACATGACGAATTGATGACGAATTGATGAAAAACAGATACAAATATGTCAACGGTGAATTCGGAGACTCAATATGAATGAATTGAATCTCTAAAACCCGAATTGAGTTTAATGACGAAAACCCGCAAATATGAGATTATAAGGGATTTAAGTCGGATTTAAAGACGGATTAAACATGTGGAGGAGTGATGAATTATATACATGTGAATTATTGATGATGAAGAATTAAAGAACAAACATATGAAAACAAATAAGGAAGACGAAATTACAGAGGACGAAGGAAGAAGAAAAGAAGTAGGAACTGCGGCAGCCTCACGAAGAGGCGCAGCAGGGCGCGCTCCTTCAAGAGGCGCAGTAGCGATTCTTTGCGTCTTTTCTCGACGTCTCATCTCACCGGAAATCCGTAAAAAAGGGTTTTAAAGCACGGTTTTAGAAATCGGTTTTAATGGTGTTTTCGACATAAATCTTACAATGGTGATACGATAAATAAAATACAATAAATAAAAGAGGAATTATACACCCTCAGACTTACATGTTGACGGAACGAGATGAACTAAGATATCGACTAGTGATGCTCGACGCGAATGCAAAGAGAGTGCCCTCGTAAGAGGAAAACGATTGATTAATTAAGTTGGTGGAGTGTAGTTGGTCAAATTGGTCGGTCATGCAACGGAGAGGCTGGTACCCGGAAGGATCCGAGCTTACGTGGTCGGAAGTCCAAGCACGTAGGCGCCAATTAGTAAGAACGAAGTCTAGAATGCAAAGGGAGAAGAGAAGGGCGGACACTCGCGTGAGAAATATGAGGAACGAAGGCTCCTATTTATACTAATCACACGGAGGAATTATGGTAAGAGTTGGATACGGAAGGAAATATCCGGAAATAACCGACTTAGGTTAAAACACGGAAACTTGGACAAAAAGAAAGCCCTGGGAAAAGGCGCAGCAGGCACTGCGTCCCTTGGAAGAGGCGCAGCACTTGCTGCGTCCTTTCCCGGGTAGGTTCCTATGCGCGTAGAAAACGCGTTTGACAGCCTGTCGTATTTTAGGCATAACTTTCTCTACAAGACTCGTATTTAGGTGATTTCGGTGGCATTGGAAAGCTAAGAAAGAGATCTATAACTTTCTGTGAAATAGGCCTGACCCAAAAAAGTCGTTATGACCTCGTAAAATGGGCCTAAAGCTCGGGTTGTCATTTTAACTAAATGAAATGCACATTTTGTAATGTAAACTCTTAGTTTAGCCCAAAGAAGTGACATGGGACTCAAAATGAGATATAATCTCAACATTTTATGACATCCTAACCTTAGGTAGACAAGCACATTGCTTTGACTCGGGATTTGACGGTTTTAGGAAATGAAGACGGTTTTTGACCCGGACTCCAAATGTACTCTAATTACTGCCAAAACGACCGTATCGGGACGTAGATGACAACTAAGAGGTTGACATTAATATTTGAGCAATCACTTGACGATAATCTTACGAACTGTCACAAATCGTTCGCGTATCAAACATGCGGCCCAATCATCACTTGGTGGTTTGCGGGAGGTGCGTAAACGAGGTGTCTCTGAGCCCCACTTTGACCGAGGCTTGGACAAGGCGAAAGTCAAAGTATAGCCATCAGGTCAATCGAAGATTACAACCTGACGACTATGGCGACGCGAGGCGGTTCAAGGGGTCTGAACCAAGGACCTGTCGTCGGGAACATTTTAGAGTCTGTCGACTATCGGGGAGGGTCGTTTAAAGTCCATTAGACTACGTAAGGAAGCTCGCCAGCCATAAGAAGAAACCATACCTGAGACTTCTTTCTCGAGATGCTTCTGGAGGTGCATAGGAGCTAAGGGTAAGCGTAGGAGCTAAGGTTAAGACCTAAAAGTTAAGTAAGGATTTGTGCTAGGGCGTGGGGACCCTAAAGGAAAGCATCGGCGGGAAGGAGACCAAATATAAGTTCAACTTAAGGGGTAACCAAGGTTTGGGTGTAGGAACTCTAAGAAAAGGTGATCCTAAGGAATATGATCCTAAAGGGAAAAGGTAATCCTAAAGGAATATGATCCTAAGAGGAAAAGGTGATCTTAAAGGAATGTGATCCTAAGAGGAAAAGTGTATGAACTCTAGGGAGTTTGGGAACCTAAAGAGCTAGATGTGTGAACCTGGGAGGATTTGGGATTCTAGGGTTAAGTTTAGGAACTACTAGGTTACTAATTCTTGTTTTAAGTGCGTGCGTTTAAGCTTTCTTGAGGTATGAGAACTCCAAAAGGATTTATGGGTTTATGAACCTAAGGATGTTGTTGTGGGAGCTTAAAGGTTTATGAACCTAAAGGAAGCGATTTTGGGATCTAAGAATCTAGGGGTAAGAATCCTAACTTTGGGTCTACGAACCTAAGGAATGAGGCCTTGGCTTGGGAACTTCTGGAGAACGACACCCTGGTCGAACTCCGCGGGGAAACAAGAAATATTGAAAACAGCAGGACGTCGGTAGAAACTGCTGGGGAATCCGCTTGCGTCGGTCTCAAGCGAACTCTGGCAAAACTTGAGGTTGAATCTGCTTGCGTCGGTCTCAAGCGAACTCTTGTTGGGGAATGACTCTGTCTGGATTAAATCATTTCTGGAAAATCTGCTTGTATCTGCTTTCAAACAAACTCCGTCTCTCGAGAAGTGCAATCGGCTGTCATGAACTCTCGCTGGGGAATATATTGACGACTAGGAACATCTTGATCGTCATGGAAGAAATCTTGAGTGAGCAATACTGCAAAATACTGCTGCGCTGGGGAGAATGAAGACTTGGGTGAAGCCCCAGTCGGAGCGAGCACTGCTTCTGATACTTACCTGCATGGATAGTAGCCACACAAGAATGCAATCTAGTATATGCACGTAAGCGGTTATCACATGGACCTCGAATGAGGAAACACATAGGTTTTGCAAAAGGCGTTTCTTTATAAAATTTGTTTAAAACTTGTTCAAAGAAGTTTGTCGTTCGTAACGCGTTATGCATATTCAATGGGCTTTACACATGTGACTGACGCGACGTAGACCTTATGCGGACGTGAAATATAGATTTAGGTTTGAATGACGCGACACTAACTTAGATTTGACGCGACACAAGGATGACCTTGACAGACTTTGCTTAAGTATGCGCAACCCCTAGCCAAGTGTGGGTAACAATGCATATCAGTTCCAAAGGTAGAAGAATTGCAAGAATGATGAAGGCATATAAAGGCAAGGCATGAGCCATGGATCATCTGTCTGCTAGGACTTTTTTCACCACCGTTTGCTGTAAAAGAGACCCCTCTTGAGGCACGATGACTTGGAGAATCGATCTAAGATCTTTGTCATTGTCCGGACCGAGTACTAACTAGACTTAGAGGAAAAAAGGAAAGGTGGCATCTTGGAAGAGAAGCCCCCAGGATGAGAAGATGGCTCTGGAATTTCGGTAAAAAAGAGGCTGGGCGACAATAAGGAGCCCCCAGTATAGAGGTGTTGATTGTAGAAGGGGTGTTAATTTGAAAATTGGGATGGTTGATAATTGAGGTTGGAAGTTGATGGTTGAGATTGAAAGTTGGAAGTGGGGATGGTTGTGTCCTTGAGGACTGCCTACGTATTCACGTGAAGTGAAATCAAACCAGATCGTAGTTCTGAGGTTTGGTTAATTTTGTTTGGGTGTTGCGGTTGTATCCTTTTTGTGTAAGAAAGGACTGCCTACGTATTCACGTGAAGTGAAATCAAACCATGCTCGTAGTTCAAGTGTGTGCCTAAGCTATGTTGTTAGGACCTTAAAGTGCAGGGGTCACAAGGGTAGTATTCCTTTGGTGACTCGAAGAACTGATTTGAGATAACTCCCTCTGATCATAGACCAAAGAGGTATAACTAATTTTGTAAAAATTTCCTTGTCGCGTGAGCACACTTAGTGGACCCTAAGGATGAATATGGGTATGTCCCGTCCTAAGTAGCAAAGTATTGAAGACTCCGTGTATGGGTCAAGGTGAAACTGGATTGGATATTTGGAATGTGGAGCTCGGAAATAAGAGGCTTTGATGAACAAATCTCTGGAGCTTCGATTTTGTGGAGTTAAGTCTTGATGGGGTTATGGCTTGTAATGTGGCTTGGAAATGAAGTCTCCTGGCTTGATGTAGCCTGAGCACATATAGGTAGGTTAAAATGACGTGGGTTCAAGTTTCCATGTCTTGGCCCTAAAGGATAGGTATACTTGACGAGCTTGAGAGGATTCTCAAAATTCCTAACTATCTCCCCATAACGGTCTCGAGAAGGACTTAGGGTGTGTGATGTGTGAAAGGCTAAGTGGGTGCTAGCTGACCATCTTCATTGATGTCTTGATTCTACCTAGACTTCAGCAGTATTCTATATAGCATTTGATTTCAGGCTTGTTCTTGATTCAGACTCGGATTCTTGGTCTTGAACTTATCTCGGATTTTGCTCAGATTCTTGATTTAGGTTTTTTTTTTAGGATAACGTTGACTTTGGATATCGACTCGTTTGATTGAGCCTTGTTCTTTTGGCTCTTTTGTCTTGGATTACGGGCACAATTGCGGCTTCGGATATTGATCTTGGGTTCTCTTGATTGAGCCTTTGTCTTTGATCATGGCTCGTATCATCTTGGACTTTCTTGTTACCATGGATTTGGGTCAAACTAGCACCTTTTGATGTGAAACGGGTTGGTCTTTTAGTAACATGGGTTGTTTATTGTGGGAAATGGGCTTGCCTTCTGTCATGGATCGTTAACAAGGGAGACGGTCTGGATTCGTCCTAGAATCTCTTGAGATATGCTCGTGCTAAACTGGGGTTATATTGTGGTTTCTATTGCCAGACATGGAATAGGTAAAGAAAGAACACGGAGTTTCAGGTCCTCTACAACTTGAAATGGAACATCATCTAAGTGCACTCACATCGACTTGGAACGTGTGGTTGTTGTTCATTTTGAAATGTCTCAAACCAATTCTTGTTGTCACAGGAAACGGAAGAGATATGATTGAATATGTGGATTGAAAATTGTATTTTTATTGAAATGGATAATAAATGTATTTAGCATAGACTTGAGAAGACACGTGACTCGTGGGACAGCCCCCAGGTTGTCACTAGAAATGGAAATGGACACGAAGAAAGATACTAGAACAAATATGAGATAGAAAGCCTAAAACTCGGACTCGGACTCGAACTTTGACTCGATCCTAGAACTAGACTCGTAATCATCGGCCCACGCTTGAACATTTTCTCTTCCAGCAACGGGCTTCGACATCCGGCTTTGAGCATTCACCCATTTGAGCACCTCGTCCTCATCATTGGGAACATTGGAAGGATAACAGTCAAGAAGAGTTTCTTGATAAGTGGTATATCCATGAGGATTGTCCAAGCTACCTTGTGGGTTAAAGGTTGAGAGGGACAACCTCCCGCTTTCGATCATATCCTGAATGACATGTTTTAATTTGTAACATTTCTCTGTATCATGCCCTTTGCCTCTATGGTATTTGCAGTAGGAATTCCCATCCCAGAACTTGGATTTCTTTTCGGGTTCGGGAGTAGGTCCTATAGGCTTCAACATTCGTCGCTCCATGAGTCTCTGAAGGGCATCGGTGTATGTAATACCAATGTTGGTAAATTCCTTAGGAGATGTGCCTTTATTTTCGGAAGCCTTTGTGAATGACCTTGAAGAGTTGTTAGGTTTCTTTGATGAAGGCTCCATGAGGTTGCCTTTGTAGATTCCGATTCTTGGATGAGAAGAACTAAGAATAGGTCTTCCATTTGTTGCTTTCTCCTTAGGACTGTCAAGTTGAGGGTTTGCGTGGACACTTTTCATTTTGAGAGGTTGGGCATCAAGCTTCTTACCCATTTCAGCAAACTGGTTTTCCATGTTGGAAAGCCGAGAGTTTAGAGTACCAATGGCTCCCTCTATTTTGGAAAATTTGTTGTTAAAGGCCCTGGAAAGCATGAGCATTCCATTTTGGATATCGTCGTCTTCAAGCACGTTGATTTCTTTGTCATCACGAGGATCGAGGAGATGAAAACAATCCAGGAATGATTCTTCATCATGTTTAGTGATATTGGACCCAAGAGGGTCGGTCTTCTTGGATTGGCCGACAGAAGGTGGCTTAGGAAGCTTGCCCTCTTCGATCATATCTTGGATGGTGTGTTTCAAGAGAAAACACTCTTCGATATCATGACCTCTACCTTGGTGATATAAGCAGTATTTGTTGCCCTTCCAGAGGTTCACCTGTTTCTCCAAAGGTGGATCCGGAGTCGGACCTATTGGATGTAGCTTGCCTTGGGCAGAAAGTCTCTTCAAAGCATCGGCATAAGACATGCCTAAATCGGTAAGCACCCTTTGATGCCTCCCAGGTTTCATTTCAGCTGTTTTCGGCTTTCTAGGACGATGGTTATTGCAAGAGGTAAGCTTCGGATGACCTAGACTAGAGGTTTCTCTAGATGGCGTGTTCTTTTCCACCATTCCATTTTCAAGGGTGAGGACGCGAATGCTCAAATTTCCCACTGTAGCTTGAACTCGTAGGACCATGGCATAAACATCTTGGAGAGACACAGTGATTGTGGCTTGAACTTCTTCGTGACTTTGTTGATTGACAGGACTTGCTGGATTCCTACTCGACAGAAATGACGCGCATTACACTCGGTTCGACATGGGATCACGCATACTAAGGCAACAAACAAAGGAAGGGACAATATGACACATCTAGACTTGACTTGTGAACTCGTGAAATGTCGTGAGCGACTTCTCGTGTTTGAATTCACGGTGTTTGACCTTGACCTTTAGACTCGAGTGTTGACTTTGACAGAGTGATGTTTATGTGATTGACCTTATTGACGGGATTGATGACACGTGTTGATTCTGGACTCGAGGTTTGCTTATAGGTGTTAAGAAGACTTGTTGTAGTTTAGACTCAAATATGAGGCCCATTGAGACTCGTGTGTTAAGCCTCGGAACGTGTGACTCGAGTGTTTAGATCCTAACTGAATTGGGGTAGGGGGTCCAAAATGACGGCGTGACGCCTTAGGATTTGACTTGAACGTTGAAAAGACCCAAAATGTAAAGGAAGACGGGTTCATGACTCGACGGAGTTCCGACTAGGACATAGTCCGTTTGAACTTTGACTCTAACTTAGCCCAATTGAATTTACATATTTACATTTACATGGTTGGAAAATTTTTGATTAAAACATTCTTTTTTGGTTTTTTTTGTTCTTTCTTCTTTTTTGTTTTTTTTTTTGGACTTTTTTTTTTTCGTTTTTCTTTTGTTGTTTTTAGTTTTGAAATGGGTTTTAGGCCCGAAGTTTGACTTGACATTTGGACAGAGTTTTAACTGGGCTTTGCGCTAATCTAGGCCCTATTTCGAAATTCTTGTTTGAAAAAAAGGATTTTTGATTTTTTGAAAATTCGTCATGGTTTTGTTTAGAAGTGGTGATCACGTAAGGTTTACACATTTATACAAGCATTATAACGGGATGCTGAGTGCATTTAAAAGGGTTTTGGTTTAAAGGGTGGGTTGCCATACCGAACCATCAAACCCGAAGTCTGTGGAGAGGCTCGTGCCAAACAAGAGTAAGGCCGATTCCTAGTCCATTTCCTCAAGTAGTGAAGGCCCTTGATACAAACAAGAGTAAGCATCATGGTATGGATGACGTCAATCGCTATCCATCCTTAGGCCCAAATAAGAAATAGGACCGTTTAGACGGGACGATTGGTCGAATGGGTTGGGTTGGGCCTAGGATGGCCGAATAAAACGGTCTAGGAAGACCGAGTTATGAAAACCGACAATTGTCTTGTACAAACTTATTCCCTAACCTTGTTCAAGTTTCACCCTAGCTACACGTAAGTGTATTCCCCAGCTGAGTCGCCAAACTGTGGACAGCGGGCCGCCCACGGGGGCGCTTGGTGAAGGTCGAAAAACAAGCGTTTGCATTTTGTATGGAGTCGCCACCAATTTTTGTGGGAAATTGGAACCGTTCGAATACCTCGTGTCATGTCAAGACACAAAGTAGTGACATGAACACTAAGCAATCGTTACCCTTAGCATTCTATGTCTAGAATGACTCTCGTGGATGCCAATGAACACGGGTGCTCACGGAGATCTGGAGTAAGGGGTGAGGGTACGTATTAGGAAGCTCTTTTGATCGAACACCTAATCCCGCCCGCCTCGATAGCGGCCTCTACTAATGATTAGGGAAGTTATTCGTACTCGATATATCGTCGGCTATATGCATGCAATGCAACATCCATAGATTAATCCTAACATGTGAGAATTAACACTATGTCGGTTGACACATAATTAGCATACAATTGGGTCGAAGTTGGAATTAATGTTCAATTACATGTGAAAGCATACAAATGATACAAGGAATACAATAATTATAAATTACAATAATGAAAATTACATTAATTACATTGGGATAGGCGATTTATGTCGAAAATACCTTTAAAACGGATAATTTGAGAAAAAGGAATAAAAGAAGAAAAGAAATAAATTAACGAACAGAAATTAGGGCGATAATACGATTAATAGTAGATTAATACGTAAACTAAATAACTAAGTCAAGGCAGAAACGGAGTTCAGAGACGAACTCGGCCCAGAGAACAAAGCAGCAGAGCTGCGTCCTTTGGAATAGGCGCAGCAGACGCTGCGTCTGTTCTTGGCTCAGTTCTGGCTGTGAAGCCGTATTTGCAAGCCGTTAATGTCAATTGATGCATTTAAAGGATGATTAAATTATTTACTCGGATGAAAGTGATTAATATGTTATTTAACATGTGAATGGGTCATGAAAACAGTAAAACATGAATAAGACGGAATTAAGATGGATTAATTTACATGAATGAACGAATAATTAACGAATAAATAAACAAACAAACTAATTAGATTAAACATGACGAATTGATGACGAATTGATGAAAAACAGATACAAATATGTCAACGGTGAATTCCAGAGACTCAATATGAATGAATTGAATCTCTAAAACCCGAATTGAGTTTAATGACGAAAACCCGCAAATATGAGATTATAAGGGATTTAAGTCGGATTTAAAGACGGATTAAACATGTGGAGGAGTGATGAATTATATACATGTGAATTATTGATGATGAAGAATTAAAGAACAAACATATGAAAACAAATAAGGAAGACGGAATTACAGAGGACGAAGAAGAAGAAGAAAGAAGCGAGAATCGGCGGCCCTCACGAAGAGGCGCAGCAGAGGCTCGCGCTCCTTCAAGAGGCGCAGCGATTCTTTGCGTCTTTTCTCGACGTCTGTCTACTGGAAATCCGTAAAAAAGGGTTTTAAAGCACGGTTTTAGAAATCGGTTTTAATGGTGTTTTCGACATAAATCTTACAATGGTGATACGATAAATAAAATACAATAAATAAAAGAGGAATTATACACCCTCAGACTTACATGTTGACGGAACGAGATGAACTAAGATATCGACTAGTGATGCTCGACGCGAATGCAAAGAGAGTGCCCTCGTAAGAGGAAAACGATTGATTAATTAAGTTGATGGAGTGTAGTTGGTCAAATTGGTCGGTCATGCAACGAAGAGGCTGGTACCCAGAAGGATCCGAGCTTACGTGGTCGGAAGTCCAAGCACGTAGGCGCCAATTAGTAAGAACGAAGTCTAGAATGCAAAGGGAGAAGAGAAGGGCGGACACTCGCGTGAGAAATATGAGGAACGAAGGCTCCTATTTATACTAATCACACGGAGGAATTATGGTAAGAGTTGGATACGGAAGGAAAGATCCGGAAATAACCGACTTAGGTTAAAACACAGAAACTTGGACAAAAAGAAAGCCCTGGGAAAAGGCGCAGCAGGCACTGCGTCCCTTGGAAGAGGCGCAGCACTTGCTGCGTCCTTTCCCGGGTAGGTTCCTCTGCGCGTAGAAAACGCGTTTGACAGCCCGTCGTATTTTAGGCATAACTTTCTCTACAAGACTCGTATTTAGGTGATTTCGGTGGCGTTGGAAAGCTAAGAAAGAGATCTATAACTTTCTGTGAAATAGGCCTGACCCAAAAAAGTCGTTATGACCTCGTAAAATGGGCCTAAAGCTCGGGTTGTCATTTTAACTAAATGAAATGCACATTTTGTAATGTAAACTCTTAGTTTAGCCCAAAGAAGTGACATGGGACTCAAAATGAGATATAATCTCAACATTTTATGACATCCTAACCTTAGGTAGACAAGCACATTGCTTTGACTCGGGATTTGACGGTTTTAGGAAATGAAGACGGTTTTTGACCCGGACTCCAAATGTACTCTAATTACTGCCAAAACGACCGTATCGGGACGTAGATGACAACTAAGAGGTTGACATTAATATTTGAGCAATCACTTGACGATAATCTTACGAACTGTCACAAATCGTTCCGCGTACCAAACATGCGGCCCAATCATCACCGGGTGGTTTGCGGGAGGTGCAGAAACGAGGTGTCTACAGAAGGAAATTGCAATGATAATAGATCGAAGTAAAGAGTAGAAATACCGAATACAAGAGAGTAGCAATGGAGTAATTAGGTTTTTAAGAATAGAGTTCTAAGAGAAAGAATGAGAGAAAAAAAGGAAAAGTTAGTCGTTCTCAGATCCAAAAACTAAAGGTAAGAGAAGTGATACTTTGTTCTACTGCCATCACCCTATCTACTCTAAAGATACGAAATAAAATATCTTTGCGTAAAATACTCCAACGGCAGATCCTACTCGATCGAGCAGAATGAAATCACTCGATCGAGGAAAATACAAACCAGACGTCTCGATCGAGTACATTAAGTGCTCGATCGAGGAACCAGGAAACACCCCATCTCGATCGAGTACAGTAATAACTCGATCGAGGATCTTCAGCAGCATATAGCATTCGATCGACCGGTTTCAGCAGCCAACTTGGTCGATCGAGCTATATTAGCACGGATAAACTCTTGAACACCTTCCGAAGCCACTTCACGCATCTCTAAATAACAAATTCCAAGCTCCGATTCTTCCTTCTTCAAAATGCATGCGATTGGGACAAGTTCAGGCTCAATTTCACTCCTTTTCGGTTCATGCCTGCAATTAAAACAAGACAAACCAAAGTATACTATTCGGGGCCATTTGTAGCTAATCACTACATGAATAACACAGAAATGCGTGTAAATATAAGGTAAAAACTATATACAAAATACACGCATCAAATCTCCCCAACCCAAACCTTTGCTTGTCTCCAAGCAAACTATAAATGCAACTAAAGACAACTAGTAGAACGGGAACAACTTACCAGCTACAAATTGTCCACCCAAGCCAATTTAATGCAACAACCAACAAAGTGGCTAATGGCAAGTGCAAACGAGTTAAATCAATGTTTTAAACTATTGAACCGTTGACCTTGCAGGACTCATAAATATCAGACTCTCACGGGTCGTTCATCACACAAATTAAGCACAAGTTGAGTATAGAAGAATGAGATGGAAAGAAGTAAAGACACTCACCTAACTCGACCTATAATAACATGCATGCATCTAACATGAAACCAATTTCTTCCGACCGTACATATGCATTCCAACCAATCAGGACCAAGACACGCGCCGAGGACTTAAATATAATTTGAGGCGAGGCAAATGGGTAAGAAGGGGCAAAATAAATTTGGATAAGTGGAGGTAAAGTCAAGCTAGTACAACCAATACCAAATAGTAAACTCTTTCCGCTTCGCTACTCAATACAAAATGTAGAACTGTGCCATTATGGCAGAACATCACTCACATCAACAAAAGACTCCCCATAAAGAATAATCATAAGCATGAGAGTATTATACAACGATCTTTTTCATATGTTGTTTTTTTCTTTTTCTTCGTCATTTTTTTCTTTTCTTTCGTATTTTTTTTTTCAATCTTTTTTTTTTCATTCCATTTTTACAATTCACCTATTCAATTCATAACACCAAATTCAGATCTTTCAAAGTGAACCAAATCGATATGGATAACAGCATACCCGCAAAAAATACTGAACTAGCTTGACAGGGCTGGCTAAGTTTAGATGTAGTTAGGGGGTCAAAAGGCAAATTTGGCTAATGTGAAGTTAATGGGTAGTAATGAAAGAAGGGTTGTAAGTTACCTCTCCACGTGTGTCATGATACGTGCATTTTGTATAGTCTTTTTAGCCTATTTTAGCACGTATTTCCATGTACTTTTGTACTGTTTATATTGCATTATGCCCCGAATTGGCTACTTTGGTTCGTTTTGTCTATTTTGTAGGAATGAACCTGAAAGTAGTGGAATCGTACCATTTTTGCCCTATTTTTCATGCATTTTGAGGAGACGGGATTTTCAGAGTGAGATATTGCATTGGGATGCGTGAAGGAACGGTCTACGAAGCAGTCGGCTACAAGTTGGAGCTGTTTCAGAGGAAGAACACTCGATCGAGGACATTTATTAGTCGATCGAGTGGTTTTATTGGCTGAGGTGGTCGATCGAGCTGTTTATCCTACTCGATCGACAATGCTGGAAATCAGAGTTACTCAATCGAGTAACAATTTTGGCCGATCGAGTAACAATTTTGGCCGATCGAGTAGCTTACCTGCAGAAGTCCTCGATCGAGCTGTTTCAAACTGCTCGATCGAGTGGATTAGTGTTTCACGGGCCTTAATTAGTCCGTGTTACTTATTTTAGTTTATGGACTTTGCTTTTCTCTATTTAAACGCTTAGTTAATTAGGTCATTTACGTTTTTACACATCTTTTATACATCTTTTCACTGCAAAACACTCTATTACGTTGCTTTCTCTTTTCCCGAAACTCTTTCACTGTAAGTTTTGCTTTCGGGTTATTTGCTTGGATCTCGTTGTTCTTTACGCCGGAATTCTCGCGATTGAAATCCTTCTCTTCTTTTAATCTTAATTTCATTATTAGTTGTTTTAATTACTTGTTCCTTTATTCCTTAATTTCTGCCCTAATTTCTTTTATGCAATTTTATTATTATTTCAATATGGTTATTATTAGTTCATTCAATATTATTAGTCTTGACAATATTAATAATATGAGTAGCTAATTTAATTCATGTTGGGACTAGGAGATCTACGGTAGAATTGTGACGATGTAGCGAATAGGTTAGATGCTTATTTGTGAGATTCTGTACCCATGGCAATTTAATTGTATTTACCGACTTAGTTGAGTGCACGCTTCTAAGTTACCCTTTAATCTGGTTAAATTTAATCCTGGATCGGAAGATTGGACTAAATAGACCTGCTATGACTAGTAGACTACCCTGACGAGGACGGAAGTTAAGTTAGTGGAAATCTAGGATAGAAAGTGGACCGGAAGGACCTTTTAACATTCGTCTCACAATGAGTTATCTAGACTATTTGCAGTTGAGTCATTAGGCTACCGTAGTGAACCGAAATCACGACATGTTCTCTCTTTATTGATATTCTCATCTTTGTTTTCTGCCTCTTTATTGCTCTCATTTATTTATCTTTCCCTTAGCCTTTATTAGATTAAAAAACCAAATTTACAACCCTCCATATTGTGACCGAATAGACGGACTCTTTACAGATATATTGCCTCCCTGTGGAGATCGACCTGACTTCCTTAGCTATATAGTTAGTTTAGTTAGTTATTTTTGATAGGTATACGACCGCCCTGTCAATTTTTGGAGCCGTTGCCGGGGAGGCAATTTTCCTATCTGTTTTTTGTTTCGTCTATTTTATCTGTCTCAGGGAATTTTTATTCTTTGAGACAATTCTTATTTATTTTCTTTCAGTGCTGTGTATGCCCAGGTCAAACAGGTTGGAGTTAGTTTCAGCTGATTCTGAGCCAGAGAGACTCTTCAGGCATAGACTCCGTCTGCAAAGAGAATCACGAAAGGAAGAGTTGAGTACTTTTGAACCCGAGCTTCAGCATTTCCTATTTGCAGAAGACCCGTCTTTAAAAGAAGACAATTTCGTTCTATAACCCAACCAGTAAAGATGCCGAATATTGCAAGTCATTTTGAGCCTAAAGCATCATTTATTCCCAAAGGTTTCAATCTCCAGACTAAGGATGGTAATACTTTTGACATCCGTCCGTCCTATATCAATCTGGTGGAGAGAAATCTCTTTAGAGGTGTGGCAGGTGAAGACCCGAGGAAGCATATGGAGGTCTTTACGGACTACTGTTCTACTATCCCCGCCACAAAGGGGGTAACTCAAGAAAAGATTAAGGAAGTGTTGTTTCCCTTTTCTTTTACTGACTCAGCCAGGGATGGGCTGACTGATTTGGACCGCACGGTCGCAGGGATCACAAACTGGGAGACCCTTGCTCTTGCTTTTTATAAGAGATATTTCCCTCCGCAGCGCACCAATCAGCTGAAGGCAAAGATTACTAGTTTCAAGCAGGCACCTAATGAGACTTTCTATGAAGCTTGGTGTAGGTTCAAGAGGTTGGTGAGGTCTCTTCCTCATCATGGTTTTGATCCGTGGTTTCTGTCCAATCAGTTCTACAATGGGTTGTACGATGACCACAGTGCTATACTTAACGCTTCGTCCAACGGAAGATTTCAAAATAATACTGATGATGATAAGGGATGGGCCATTATTGAGGAGATGGCGACCCATTATGCTGAGTATGGGAACCAAAGGGACGGTATTCGAACAGTTCGCGCGGTTGATAAGGCAGTCGTGGCTCAGCTGGAAGCCATGAATGACCGTTTTGATAGGTTAGAGCTGCAATCTGCTGGGGAGCCTCAGACGGTTCATTTTCTTACTAGATAGGACACCGTCACATGTGAGAGGTGTGAGAGCAATGACGGTCATACTGCTATTGACTATCTTACAGATAAGGAACAGGTCCTTGCCTTCTAACAATATAGGCAAGGAGGGGGTTCCTACTACAATAATCAAGTGGCAGTCCACCCCAACTTGAGGTGGACAAGTCAAAATGTGCTCAATCCTGCTCCTCCACCGCAGCAGCAGCAGCCATATGTCCCTCCTCATAAGGCTCAACAAGGCTTTCAAAAGCCTCCTTCCTTTCCTACACCCAATCACGGTGCATCATCTTCTGGTGGGGTAAGTGAGCTATCTGAGTTGAAGACGATGTTGCAGTCTTTGACAAAGCAGTAGCAGCTAAGTGAGAAACAAAAAGAAGCATCCATTAAGTCACTTGAAACCCAAGTTGCCCAGTTAGCCGCGAACCAGTCCACGAGGAAGCAAGGTCATTTGCCGTCACAAGCCGATTAGAATCCACATGAGACGGTAAATTTGATAAATTTGACAAGTGGTCGTTCTTATGAAGGACCAAATTTGTCGATTTCAGAGGACAAATCAGACCCGAGGAAGCTGTTTAATGATGATGAACAGTGCACTATTGATGAAAACGAGCTGACAATGAAGAAAGTGCTCGATCGACTGGTTTCAGGGGGTCGATCGAGGAAAACTTATGAAGAAAGGACTCGATCGAGTGAAAATACTGCTCGATCGAGTGACCAGGAAAAAGAACAGCTCGATCGAGAAGTCCAAACCACTCGATCGAGAAGTCCAAACCACTCGATCGAGTGATTCTACTGAAGAAAGAGTTCGATCGAGTGATATTTTTGCTCGATCGACTATTGTTGATAAAGAAGAACTCGATCGAGAGCCTGCTAGTGCTCGATCGAGTGAAATCTCTCCTGAAAGACCTCGATCGAGAGGAAAGAAGTCTCGATCGAAGGATATAGAGTTTGATCCAGCCGACACGTTGGAAGAAAGGAATAAGGGGCTCGAAATACCTATTACTGTGCCCTTCCCGAGGCGACTACAGAACACGAAGGCCAATCAACAGTTCGGTAAATTGCTGACATAGGTACCCTCTTATCTTAAATTTATGAAAGAAATTTTATCACGTAAGAGGCACATTAACGATCATGAGACGGTAACTTTGACCGAAGTAGGGACTGCCCTAGTTCAGAATAAGTTACCTCCCAAACAGTCAGACCTGGGTAGTTTCTCGATTCCGTGTCATATAGGTACCCACTTGATTGATAACGCATTATGCGATCTTGGTGCTAGCGTGAGTGTCTTACCTCTGTCTCTTGCTAAGAGACTTGGTTTGACTAAGTTTAATTGTACAAACATGACTGTACAGATAGCCGACCGTAGTATATCACGGCCGTTAGGTGTCATTGAGGACATACCTGTTAAGATCGAGAGGTTCTTTATTCCCGTTGATTTCAATTTACTTGACATCCCCGAGGATACCCACACCCCTATCATTTTAGGGAGACCATTTTTATTCACTGCTCGTGCAGTGATTGATGTCGGGGGTAAGACATTGACTTTTTAGGTTGGGGATGAGGAATTGATATTCCATCAGTCTAAGTCCCGAAGGGCTCCCATGCAAGCTCAGCCTTGCAATGCCCTTTCCTCCACTGACTCCTCTATTGACACTCCAGATGAAAATTTGGAATTTTGTGCTGCTATTATGCCCCTCCGCCTCAGATTGAGAGCAAAAAGGAGGAGAATTCGTCTGTTTTCCTTGATACAAGTACAGATGAAAATAATGCAGGAATTGTCAATGGTCATTATGCAATTAATATCAGTCAAAGTGGAGATGATAACGTTAAAGCTGGTGAGAAAGGAATAAGGACGAGAAAAGTTCGCGCGTATGTGGACGTCAACTATTCTCCTCCTACTGATTCAAGGACAAGCTCGTGGAGAATGAAGAGGGCGGTTAAAGTTGCTGAAGTCCAGTCAGAAGCCCTCCGTGGGGCTACTGAATTGTTTTGAGCAGTGAGCGGGGAATGCCACGTGTAACAAATTGTAAAAAATAATTTTAATTTCCGTTGAATTTATTTATTGCATTTTATTAGGACAATTAGAATTTAGACATTTTTAGCGTAGTTTAGAAGACTATAGACTGTTACTTTTTATATTTGGTATATTGGGATATGTTTGCGGATGTTTTTATGCAGGTTTGGGGAGATTATGCACAATTTCAAGGACTTACACGAGGAAAAGCACTCGATCGAGTATTTTTTGTACTTGATCGAGAGGATTATGCTCGATCGAATGGTTGCAGAGTGCTTGATCGAAAGCAGCTAAATAAGGGAGTACTTGATCGAGTATATTTTTACTCGATCGAGTGGATTGCATACCAGAGCTCTCGATCGAGTGGTTTAAAATCACTCGATCGAGTGGATTTGCACATGCTACGCAGGAAGTGTCTTCTAAACTTCCTATTTTCCTCCTTTATTTCATTATTTCGTTCATTATTCACTCTTCACCATTATTTGCGATAAAACCTCCCAAAAACCTCCATTTTTATTGCCCTTTTACCAAATCCAACACCTACAAATTGTTCCTTGCTAATTAATCGACCTTTGCCCTCTATTTTCCCTCTGAATTTCGTTGATTTTCGCGGTCAATTAAGGATTCTAGGGTTTGCGGTTTCTGGGTTCGAAAAATCGACATTCTTGCTTAATTTTTGTCGATTAATTGCTCTTTGTAGGTTGCTATTGATCAAGTAAGTAATTCCTATTCTTCATTGTCTTTTAATTGCATTAATTTTTCTTTTTATGAAGAAAATTGGGAATTAGAATTTCGGGTAGACGATTTTGGTCGAAAATGTTGACCATAATTGTGATTTTATGCTTAATTTGCTTAACTTGATGATAATTTCCCTTACCTCATCGATGTTCACTTGTTGTTTCAAATTTTTGAGATAATTTGTGCTTAGGGTAAGTAACAGTCGAAATTTTCGACTGAATTTTGGGATTTTACTGCTGTCATCTGCTTAATTTGCTTCATTTGATATCTGTTTCTCTCTTCCCCATCACTGATTATCTGCCAATTCGAATTTTTGAGGTAAAATTTGGGAATTAAGGTTTGCTAAGTCGACAATTTCGACTGTTTGGGGAATTTTCTGCTGTTTCATTGTAATCTAATTAACGTTTCCCCTCCCTTGTTCGACTAGGATAGACAGTAGCTCTATGCCTTCTACCAGTTCGACTATTAGTCCGTCCTTGTCTGAGACGAGGGTCCCTGCTGCCACCACCGCCTCCGCACCTCCTAGTACCACAGCCTCTACTTTCGTTTTCCTTGTTAGTGCTGCTGGTACAGTCTTTGTTGCTGCTAGCACTGCTATTAGCTCTGTCTCAGCTTCCACCTCAGTCACAGCCACTACGGCTAGCACTGCTGCTAGCCCTTCTATCTCTGTGGCGGTCTCTGCTGCATCTACTGTTGCAGCTACAGCTTCTACCTCAGGTACGTGAGCACCTCTGCTGCGTGTTCACCTGCAGTCGCAGCTGCTTTCAGAGCGGCCCTAGTACCTCGTACCGTCAGTGGACGGTCTTCTACTTCAGGTTCTAGAGGCAGGGGTCGTGGTCGTGGTCATGCTACACCTCCTGCTAGCGGTTCTACTGGCACGGTTACTATTCGAGTGGACGACACCCTCGACTCACACCCTGAGTACCTGATGCGTGTCAATTATATGATGTTTTACACCTCATTTTACACGCATTTCAGAGCTCATTCATGTAGTTTAAGGCTACTATTTGCCCCATTTCGTCTACTTTCGTATTTTTATGTAATATTGCAGATTTATGCGGAAATGGGTAGAAATCAAGCTAAATCCGTCCCCGAGTATCTTGCACTGCATTTGACATGAAGTATTTACTTAAGGAACGAGCTTGGTGCGTATTTCGAGGCCCGAAAGACAAATCCACGAGAATATAGAAGTCAAGTACCAGCTAAAGCAGTCGATCGACTGGTCTCATTAGTCGATCGACCAACACACGATAAGCAGAGACTACTGTACACTGCAGTTCAGTCGATCGACCGGTCACAGTGGTCGATCGACCACACCGCTAATTCAGACGTGAATTAAAAGATCGAGAAACTCAAAGCCCATTGTATTTTAGGTTTTAGAAATAAGTGTTACGTATACTTCTATATAACGTAACTGACATTAAGCTTTAATCATCAAGTCTTTTATCAGAAACTTTAGGGAAATAATTAGGGTTCTAAGTTTGTTCGGTATTCTATACAATTTATCTTCGTTCGGTTTTTGATCCTTCCTCTGCGATTTCTTTCACACGGTATTCTGCTGTTCTTATTTCAGTTTCGTTGTTTACTTCTTTCGTAGTATAGGATTTGTTAGATTAGTTTCCCAAAGCCAATTTATCGCCTTATGTTCATTGTTTATTTCATCGCTTAAATCATGAATTCTTCTGTTTTATTAGCAAATTTTATTGTTGTTGTTACTCCCATCATGAGTAGCTAAATTCATTGTGCTAGGATGTAGGGGATTTATAGTGTAGGCGGCATTAGAATTAGGGAACCCTGAATCGCGTGTCGGTCGATCGACCGTCCTACCTGGTCGATCGACTGACCCCGTGAGTTTTATTACGTTTTAATTGCTTTAATTGTTATATTTGACGAATCGAATGCATGCGACTAGTTGAATGCTTAGTATATGACTGACCCATTAGATCGAAAGATAAGGAAAGTTGTTAGACTGCCAATTAAAATGACTAAACTATGCTAAGATCGAAAGATAGGTAAAGTTTAGATCTTTTAGTCACTTTTCAGGACGAAAGTTAGTATTAGTGATATTAGGGACCTGTAGCGAGATCGAAAGATGCTACCTGTGAGAGTGGACCGAAAGGACCTCTTATTTTCCCGTCTCACGTGTTTGATTTAGACCTATCTAGTTTGCTGCCGCCGAAACTATAGTGAACCGACCATCCTAGTACCCTTCTTTATATTTGATTTAATACAATTCTTTAGTTTAATTTATACTTCTTTGCCTTTAGCTATAGATCAAATCAATTCAAACCCCCACTTCATTGTTACCATAGACCAGAATTGGACAACTAGAAATTACATCTGCCTCTCTGTGGTTCGACCCGACTGCCGCTAGTTATAGTTGTAGTTGGAATTATAAATTTATTTTTGACACCTCACGACGGGTATCAGTACCCCCGGGTAATTATCACCAGCGGTATTCATCGTGTTAGATTTTATAGTTTAGTTAACTGTGAGTTTCTCCCTACGCGTTTCCTATGCTGTACGTCACTTGAGAGGCTTGGTTTTTATGAGCCGGTGTGTGAGCTTTTGAGGGGCATGGGGATGGCCGGACTTATCACCATGAGTGCCTTCACCTTTAGGAAGCTGAGCCTTGAGTTCTTCAGCTCCTTTACCTTCTCCTCCGGGGCACAAGAAGCTCCCCCTACTAGTCTTTCTGTGTCCTTCCGGTTGTTTAACCGAACTTTTTCTATAACATTGGAGGAGTTTGGCACTAGACTCGGCCTTTCCTCTACGGGCGTCACTACCGCCCCTAGAAAGGTCCTCCTTCTGCTTTGGCGGACCTTGGCCCAGACTACCTTTCCCGAGCGAAAGCTCGCTCAGGTCCACCTTCCCCCTGCCCGTTACTTCCTCCGACTGATGGGAAGTACTATTTTTGGCCGAAAGGAGCCAAAGAACATCACTAACACCGAGCTTTCCATTTTGGGCGATTACCTGAACATCGACAGCGAGGGCCCCTTTGCCTTCAACATTGCTTATTTGACCGCCCAGTACTTTCAGACTCAGGGAGAGAAGACCACGGGCTATATCGTCTGCGGTGGCATAGCCATCTTTCTTGCCCATTCTCCCCTCCCTGTCTTACCTCGTGACCTACAGTATATAGATGGAGATAGGTACCTGAGCCTAGCTTCTATGACTTCTCAGACCTGGCTGACTTCTGATTACCGGACTTGGAAGATAGATAGTTCCTTGTCCGGGGACCTTCCTTGCACCACCCTCCCTCGTCTTGTCCCTTTGCGTACTGTTACACATGGCGTCCAACCACCACCCTTACCCGAGTACCACCTACCGATCCTACCACCTCCTACCTTAGCCGCTTCTAAGAAGCGGCGTAGACTCGAGACCGGAGAGGGGTCCACACCTTCTGCGAGTGGCCAGCCTTCTACGACCACTCCTACTCCTACCCCGACCCCTACTCCTGCGCCTGACCAGACACAGACACAGCCGATCTTTCCGGCTAATTTCGTATGTCCTCCACCCTTTGAGGCGTCCGCGGTCATGGACCAAGGACGCCGTGACGGTTTGGTGATTGAGCTTGTAGAGAGACAGGCTCGTATGGAGATGGACATGGCTCTTGCTATGTTCCCTTTATACGAGTATCACATGAGGCGACGCCGTCCGATCCCAGAGGGTTGGCCACACCCTTCCTTCTACCGGTACCCAGCTGAGGGGTACCCGGAGTCTGCTAGTGAGGAGGAGGAGGACGAGGACCCAATGGCAGCTGCAGCGAGAGCTCAGGAGGAGCAGAGGAGGAGGAGAGAGCAGGAGGAGGACCCGGACTTCACCGTGACGGTGGAGGATGTGCCTGATGACGAGGCTGACGAGTAGCTACTAGTCTACTCACTTCCCCAGTTTTCTGGCTGGTTTGGGGAAGTTCGTGTTTTGTATGTCCCATCTCACTCTTTCATTTTTGTCTCCTTTTTATTTTTGTTTTTGTTTTTCTTTTATAGGTTGTTTATTCCCGTTCCCCTGTATATATCTGCATTTGTATTTGTTTTGCATTCACATTTCTATTTTTCAGCTTGCATTGTATTTCTTTTATTTAAAAAAAAATTAGAAATTTCAAAAAATCAAAAAATATTCACGTTTATTTTTGCATATAGGTTGAGTCGGAACGGTTGATTTTCGTGATGATATTGCACTTTAACTTGTCATTTTACTTGAGCCTTGCACTTTCATTGACGGTTATTAGCTTTGTCATACGCATAGTCTACGAGTTTTTGTTCAAATATAGCTGACTGTTTAGACTTGACCTGATAAATCGGCATTCTACTTTACAATTTCTGAGAGTTAGAGCCTTATAACTGGTGACTTTCACGACCAGTTTGCATAGGAATTGAGAGTAGTACTCCTTGCATATCATGTTTATCTTTTATGACATTCGATTTCTTGTCAAATGCACACATTCGGGTTTGTGGTCGGTGTCACATGCAGGGAGGTGCTTGCAAATTTTCCCTTTTCTTACATTTTTCACCCATTTAGCTCCACTTAAGCCAAATGTTGCCTTTTTGACCCATTAGCTACATCCAAAACTGAGCCTGCCTAGTCAAGCTAGTCTAGTATATCTTTTGTGGTATGCGTTTATCCGTCTGCAGTTTGGCCCGTGTTTATTTTTATTGGAGTCGGTGGAATTGGAGGAAGGGAGTATGAGTATGAATGAAAAGAAAAAAAAAAGAATTGAGAAAAGAGAAAAAAAAGGATGATACGTGAATAAAAGAAAGAAAAAAAAAAGAAAAAATATGAAAAAGTCAGACACGTGAAAACCAGAGAAGCAAAATCAAAAAAAAAATTGAGCTGGTTGTATTTTGAGACTGTATATGCTTATCTTTACCTTGTGAGGGTCTCACTCCTCAGTTTTATCTATATTTTTTGAGGAGATGGTGTATATGGATGGTGAGTTTTGTGTCAAATGAAGGGCACTTGTGTTTATTTCTTAGTCGGTTGAGATTCGGACGGTCTTATATAGTCGTGTTAGGAACTAGCTTGACGCTTTTACCTCCACATTACCATAATCTGTTTTGCCTTTTCTCACCTGAACCTCACTATTCCCATATCATTTGTAACCCCTCGGCTGTGACGGACATTGTTAGTTGGATTGTGTGCATTACTACTTGAATCGTCTTTCATTTTTGTTGCATGCATGCTATGTAGGTCACAGTTTAGGTGAGTGACTGTTTCTCTTTCTCTCTTTCACATATAATTCACCCTTTGCTTCATGAGAAAGGAGTGACCACGTGAGAGTCTGATTTTGTTGGTCTTGCAAGGTCGATAGGTCGGCTTTATTTCTGAACAACTCATAACTCGTTTGCGTATTGACTTAGCTGTAACTGTTAGTTTTTGTTGCATTAAATTGGTTCAAGTAGAAAAGTTATTGCTAGCTCTGAGTTTTCATTTCCGTTCCATTAGTTGCATTCTAGTTTACTCGAGGACGAGTAAAGGTTCGGTTTGGGTAGATTTGATACGTGCATTTTGTAGTCTTTTTAGCCTATTTTAGCACGTATTTCCATGTACTTTTGTACTGTTTATATTGCATTATGCCCCGAATTGGCTACTTTGGTTCGTTTTGTCTATTTTGTAGGAATGAACCTGAAAGTAGTGGAATCGTACCATTTTCGTCCTATTTTGCATGCATTTTGAAGAGACGGGATTTTCAGAGTGAGATATTGCATTGGGATGCGTAAAGTAACGGTCTACGAAGCAGTCGGCTACGAGTTGGAGCTGTTTCAGAGGAAGAACACTCGATCGAGGACATTTATTAGTCGATCGAGTGGTTTTATTGGCTGAGGTTGTTGATCGAGCTGTTTATCCTACTCGATCGACAATGCTGGAAATCAGAGTTACTCGATCGAGTAACAATTTTGGTTGATCGAGTAGCTTACCTGCAGAAATCCTCGATCGAGCTGTTTCAAACTGCTCGATCGAGTGGATTAGTGTTTCACGGACCTTAATTAGTCCGTATTACTTATTTTAGTTTATGGACTTTGCTTTTCTCTATTTAAACGCTTAGTAAATTAGGTCATTTACGTTTTTACACATCTTTTATCCATCTTTTCACTGCAAAACACTTTATTACGTTGCTTTCTCTTTTCCCTAAACTCTTTCACTGTAACTTTTGCTTTCGGGTTATTTGCTTGGATCTCGTTGTTCTTTATGCCGAAATTCTCGCGATTGTAATCCTTCTCTTCTTTTAATCTTAATTTCATTATTAGTTGCTTTAATTACTTGTTCCTTTATTCCTTAATTTCTGCCCTAATTTCTTTTATGCAATTTTATTATTATTTCAATATGGTTGTTATTAGTTCATTTAATATTATTAGTCTTGCCAATATTAATAACATGAGTAGCTAATTTAATTCATGTTGGGACTAAGGGATCTACGATAGAATTGTGACGATGTAGCGAATAGGTTAGATGGCTTATTTGTGAGATTCTGTACCCATGGCAATTTAGTTGTATTTACCAACTTAGTTGAGTGCACGCTTCTAAGTTACCCTTTAATCTGGTTAAATTTAATCCTGGATCGGAAGAATGGACTAAATAGACCTGCTATGAACAGTAGACTACCCTGACAAGGACGGAAGTTAAGTTAGTGGAAATCTAGGATAGAAAGTGGACCGGAAGGACCTTTTAACATTCGTCTCACAATGAGTTATCTAGACTATTTGCAGTTGAGTCATTAGGCTACCGTAGTGAACCGAAATCCCGACATGTTCTCTCTTTATTGATATTCTCATCTTTGTTTTCTGCCTCTTTATTGCTCTCATTTATTTCTCTTCCCTTAGCCTTTATTAGATTAGAAAACCAAATTTACAACCCCCCCATATTGTGACCGAATAGACGGACTCTTTACAAATATCTTGCCTCCCTGTGGAGATCGACCTGACTTCCCTAGCTATATAGTTAGTTTAGTTAGTTATTTTTGATAGGTATACGACTGCCCTGTCATGTCACCACCGCAAACCGAATGCATACAGGTACCGAGGTAAGGACGTCATGCACGTGCAAGTCAATGTTACATGTCTTATAGAGAGTACTACTCACATCCTATATGAAACTGTCATGAATTTCACCAGTTTATCAAGCTCTAAATCTTAGAATGTATATGTAGCTTGCCAATAAAAGAGTTAAGTCTATTCGTTCAGATGAGTTTAAACCATAAACTCGTAGATTATGCACATTACCACGCCAACAAAATGTTAAGAATGTGCAAGACAAGGGTAAAAGACTCAAAGTAGCATAAAAGTTCAACGTTCTGACTCAACTTAAATTCACAAATAAACGTGAAATTTTTTTAGGCTGAATTTTATGAGATTTTGAGATTTTTGAATTAAAGCAACAATGCATGCGAAAATAAATAAACGTGTAAACTGCAATGCGATAAAACAACATGGAGACGCGGATATGGATGCATACCTCCCCAAACCAAACCGTACAATGACCTCATTGTACCAAAAATAGGGAAAGGAAATGCAAACTGAGGAGAAAAGGAGAGTGTGACTCGGGTAACTTACAGGTTAGGCGTGAAGGAAGGACCTCCCCAAACTGACCAGCAACATGGGAGGTCGCAAATAGCCCACTAACATATAACGGCCAAGCACCAAAGAGGAGACTGGCATTAAAGGCCTAAGTTAATAAAGCAAGGAATGGGCAATAACAAAGGAACCCCACGACCCCTTGATGATCCCCACGGATCACAAGGCAGCAAAGCAAAGACAAGAAAAGAAGCTCTTTAGGACGGACGTCCCAAGGTCGACCCGGACGTCCCAGACTCAGGATGGGCATCTCCAAGCCAGGATGGTCGGATTGTTATGCAACAAGCTTTTCTTCGCAATAGGGAGTCGTGTATGTCCTTGAGGGACTTGCAAGCTAGTATGTGCATGGCCTTGCGGCACTTGCAAGACACCAATCTTCTAATTCGGACTTAATCGTCATTTAAGTCCTTTGCAACCCTAATTCTTGTACTTAATTTTTAGTATAAATACCCCATTGTACTACCTAGCTAATTACCAAATTTCCCTTTTAGATAAAACCAAGTTTTCTTAGATTAAATCAAGCTCTCTTACATTATATTAGGAGTAGATTAGAATAGATTATCCTTTAATCTTTCCACAAAATTACACATTAATCTTTCCTTAATGATTGTTCAAGATTTATTGTTGGGTAATTGAAGACTAATTGGTTTATTATTGGGGAATTGACAACTCTTCATCAATCAATCAAGTTTTCTTCTATTATTCTTTCCTTTCCATTTGTTCATCTTAAGTTTGGTATAATTCCTTTACTCTTTATTGCTTATTTCTTCACTCTTTTATCATGTTTATACTTGTTGTGATGATTGACACCATTGATAACATGTTTTCCATGATAATAAGTGAGTAGTTACTTAACTAAGATTAGTGCGGGATTAGGGGAGTAAATCATGGGATAGAATTATGCTTAATGAGTTCATATGAATGCTTGCTTATTGTTCTTCAACTTATGCATATATCATGTTTGATGAAATGCTTGATTGACAACCTAGCATGTTTCTCTTATCCTTTCAACAAGGCTTGTAAGATATAAACCAACTCAAGCCTTGTTTGATCTTGCATATTGTTAAATAGGGAAAACCCAAGTCGACTTGTAGGTGTTGTAATGTCTGAACCTACTCGGCTCTGAGACGTAAGTTTTCCTAGGAATTGGTTTATTAGACCATGCATATAGTTTAATGGGAAGAATTAAGCCGACTTGTAGGTGTTGTAAAGTCGTAAATGACTCGGCTCCAGGACCCAAATCTTCCTATGAATTATAAGACAAGAACTAACTCAATTCCAACAATATTAATTGCTTGCATCCACATAACTCATTTATGCTAACTCACCATGATTCCCTTATGATCCCATGACATCCTAGTATCTTTATTAATTGTTTAAATCTCTTAATTTATTGCTTGTTTTACTTTATTGCTTCTATTAGTTTAGACTCACCAACTCCAATCCAAATCAATTGTGATACTAGCATATATTAAGATAGATAGACTTAGAACCCGAAACACACTGTCCCGTGGATCGACCTCGACTTAACCACTATCTAGTTGTTTGTTGAGAATATAAATGTGTTTGATTGAGTGAACAACGACTCGCTCACCATCATCGAGTAACCATGTTTTTGGGTCAGTAACGTAGCCAGACAATGATAGGAATTACGCGGTTGATTATTTTCCCCTATTTTTGCAGCTGGTTCGGGGGAATTTCTACGCTCTTACCCGGTATTCTCTTCCCCTGTAGCTTCTTTAATTGATTGTCTATTTCTTTTCTATTCCTCTTGTTAACTGTGTCCTTTAGGTTGTTGGAATTTATGTGTGATTGCTATGATGTAGGCGTCACAATGAGGACACTGTGACATTAAGGTTTGGGGGAGGAGTTTATTTATGTTGTGTGATTTATTTCTGTTGTGTGCATTTTATATCAAAAATTCATAAAAATTCAAAATACAAAAACATGTTTTTCTTTTGCTTTAGGTCGAGTCTTAGTGAATTTAATAACAATGACGTTAAATTGCATTGTTTTTGCATTTGAATCCCATCTAGTTGTCCATGTACATTGTTTTGACTCGTTAGCCATGAAAATAAAGCTCATAATTCAAGTCTTAGCCGTATTGAAATGCCTTATATTGATTAGATTTGATACGATTATGTTGGTAAACTGCTTAAATTCTGAGGTCTATAGAGCTTCCTAGGCCAGGAACATCAATAAATTGGTCTCGTTTGTCAATTAAGCTTGAGTGTGGTTTCTCCTTGTGGAATGTGTAATATCAAACTGCATAAGTGTGACATTGATTTCTTGATACTTTTATTGCTTTCATTTGACTAAGTACATGTGGATAGGCGATTCTTACCGTTCAAATAAGCCTTACAAATTACCCATTTTGTTAGCCTATTTGAACCCTTGTAGTCAATCTTAAATTACATCATATGAGCTACAATCCAAGAATTTGCCTACCTTATCGGGACAGTCGCAGTTGCTTGTTTATCATATCTATTTTACTACTATGGTTGGGATTGGGACTATTATTGTCAAATGTGGGTGTAGTAGAATTATTTAGCAATTGTGTTGTATCCTTTTGTTGAAAAAAGAAAAATATGAAGCAAAAGAAAAAAAAAACAGAAAAAGAAAAAGAAAAAAAAATCAAAAAAAGAGAATTGAAAGAAGAAAAGAAAAGAAAATTGATTGTTTCGTTTGGTCTTGTCAAGGATCAAAAGGATGGTTGTTAGAGTCTAATGCATAATTGGAGAGTAGTTTGTTATCTCTCATATGTTATAAAGTTGAGATCATTTCTCTAAGTTGGGTTCATTTATTATCAAAGATTTGGTTTTGGTTAGCGCTGCGACTACCGTCTTAGCTCCACATATCCATAACGTGCTTTGGCACAAACCATTTCTACCCCTTTTAACCCATTTGCCACCCGCATTGTCCTTGATACATGTACTTTTGTCTACATATGTGATTGCATATTAGTTGGGGAAATCTCTATCACATTAGATTGCATGCATGTTTCATAAGTCGAGTGAGTGTTTCTACTTCTTTCTATCTTCACATATAACTCACCCTATATACTTATGAGTGCATGAGTGAAATCCGCGAGAATCCGACTAATTTGTCTTGCAAGATCAAAAGGTATTTGGCATTTGTCTATAGTATGGTGACTTGAGACTGAGCTACGTTTTCTATTTCCCGTACCTTTGAATTTATTTTATTGGTACACTTTTGTCATTACTTTGTTACAGAATGGATAGCTTGGGATTTGTATATGCATTAAACATTAGCTTTGAGTTGTTTATTCGTCATTTGTATGATTGCCTTTTGTAATTGTGTGATGCTTTGCTTGAGGACAAGCAAAGAGATGTTTTGGGGAGTTTGATGAGTCATAATTATATACATATTTATGTCTCCCCTTACTTACTTTGATACGATTTCGTGCTAGTTTATATCAATTACATGCCTTTTATGTTAGAATGTCGATACTTCCGCTTTTTTATGTTTAATGCAGGAATAATGCATTTGAGGAGCAAAGGAATGAAATGGGCATCGCGGAGTAGGCATGAAGGGATACACGAATCATGGCACGAGAATCCATAAGAATGAAGGAAGATAAGTTAAGAAGAAAAGACGAAGAAAAGAGCTTCTTATTACAAGTGCCTACTTTGAAGAGGCATATCTCGAGTTCTACAACTGATATTCAAGTGATTCTAACTGGAGGAGAAAGCTTATCTTCTTAGCTTTCCAACGCCTCAAAAATCGCTTGTTTCCGACAAGTAACAAAGAAATGGCGGCCGTTTGAAGTTCAATGCGCGAAGCAGGAACTTGGTTCCTCGATCAACTGCAGTCAGGCTCGATCGAGGAACCAACCTAATCAATTAAACTAATTAAAAAATGCAATGTCAAGAGTTGGGGTTCCTGAACTTTAGTGCCTCGATCAACTAGAGTTGGGCTCGATCGAGGAACATGGTGACTCGATCGAGTACATTGGGGCTCGATCGAGGAACCATTTGGTTCTAGAATATTTCGCAATTTTCCTTAAGTCGATTATGTTTTGCTATAAATACCAAAACTCGTACCCTAATTTATTAACGCTTTTATTTCCGTAGTTTCGTATAGCTACCTTAGAAAACTCTCTCAAATACTTAGTTTAGTCTAATTATTGTTCTTATTTCCGGATCTAGCTATTTACGGTATTGTTCTTAATCTTTCCTCGTTACTAATTCAGTTCATGCTATTATTTCTCTGTTCTTATTTATTGTCTTTGATTATGTCTTTCATTCAGATTATTGTTGTTATTTCCTTTAATATGAGTAGCTAAGTTCTTAATCTAGGGTGAAAGGGGATCTAGGTTGTTAGAAAAGGGACTATTATAAATTGATTGTTAAATTGCTTTCTATTGTTGTTTAATTATCGTTTTACATCTAGTTAATTGATTACTGATCAGAATTGATTAATTAGTATCGCATAAACTAGGATTATCACCGACAGTGTTAAGACTAGTATAGGCCACGATAATTGAATTAAACCGACTTAATAATAGCGATTGCATGTTAAGTTAGATCTAAAAAGACATATTAGAATCGGCCGATCATATGACTTTCAACTATATAAATTGCCCAATCAACGAATTACTCCCACCTTTTGATGACTACCTAATGAACCTGAATCCCTAGACTCTTTAATATTATTGTTATTCATCTTTTATTTATTTGCTATTAATTGTTGAAAAACAATCAAACAAACCCCCATAAAACTGTTACCTTTAAGACAAACTTAAATATAAACAAACTAGATAAATTAACGAGCCTCCCTGTGGATTCGACACTGACTTACCGTTAGCTATTTTGTTAGTACTAAGCTAGGATTTATTTTGAATAAGGTCAACAACTGAAAACAACCTTATCACAAGTCACTAAAAAAGAAGCCATATCCTTTATCAAGAAGAACATCATTTGCAGATATAGGATCCCTTCATAATAGTATGTGACAACGACACACAATTTGTTGGAAAAAGAACCATGGGCTTTTGTGCTGAATGGAATATCAACCTCGTGACATCAACCCCTGACTACCCAAAAACAAATGGTCAGGCTGAATCAAGTAACAAAGTGGTTATCGTTTGCTTAAAGAAGAAGCTGAAAAGAAGACGAGGTAGGTGGACAAAGGAGCTTTTATTAGTACTATGGGCAGATATGACAGCTCTAAAAACATCAACTGGCCAGATACCTTACTCATTGGTGTATGGCCGTGAAGCGGTTATTCCTGTGGAAGTACATATGCTAACCTCAAGATATAGTCTTAACAACATAGAAGCAAATGACGACATGTTGAAAGACAACTTAGTCTTGACAGAAGGATTGAGAGATGCTGCCAAAATCAGGATAACATCATATCAACAAGCAGTAGCTATAAGCTAGAATAAAAACGTCAAAATTAGAGTTTTCAGGAAAGGAGACCTCGTCCTATGAAAAATATTCCCAAACAAAAAAGAGAAATCAGCAGGCAAGCTAGTCTTGTATGGGAAGGTCCATATTTAATTGACTCAATCGTCGGACAATTAGCGTACAAGCTCCAAACCTTGGAAGGAGAAATGTATAGGCTCCAAATCTTGGAAGGAGAAATGATTCCAAGGTCTTGGAATATAACTCATTTGAAATTATTTCATGTATAAATTCTCAAAATAATAAAGTTGTATCCTGTCCTGACCAAGTAAATATTCGATACTACTTATACATATTTTACATGCTCAACCCTGCATGCTTTACTTGTCAAGTCTGCCTGTCTTATGTGTAATGTACAAAATAGAAAGTGATAGAGTGAAGTGGAAAGGAGGAAGTATGATTTTACTCATACCCATTTTAGTTTTTAAAACGGATATATCCATCTTAAGAAAGACCTATTATTTAAATAATGTACCTATTAACAAAGACAAGAGAGTAACTGTTGTAAAGTTCATTTTTTGCAAATTTTTATTTCAGATAGCCAATTTCGCCTAAAACAAGGTTTTGTGACCATTTTATCGTCAAATACAATCATATGGTTCAGTTAATGTCAGTGGCGGAGCCAGAAATTAACCCTAGCAGGGACGGAAAATCTCAGCGGGAGCAAGGAGGTAATGGCTTAAAGAAAATTCGGGAACTTTGAAAAATTTTAGCTAAAAACTTCGAAATTTCCGATGGCCAACGGGGCGAGCGTCCTGCTAGCCTCCCTAAATGGGCTGGTCACTGGTTAATGTTACTGATAACTTGTTTTGTGAAAAAAAAATAAGGATAAAATGATCCGTCTTAAAGGAGAGACCAAGTATTAATTATTCACCAAAAGGTTTGGTATGGAAGCACTAAACCTAGGCACTAAACCCACGAATGTCTCGAACATAGCTTCATAGTAACTATGTCTAGTTGACACATCTTTGACTGCTTACTTCATTACCCAACACAACCTTGGAAATTACCCCCTCTCTATATTCCCCTCCCTATGCAACTTATTACAACCCCATAAAAAAAAAAAAAAAAAAAACAGAGGAATTAATCTACAAGTAGAATTTAGTAGTAGCAGTAGAAGCTTCCGTCTTTTACTCCCACAAAACATTTCATATTCCCTTACTTTTTCACCTCTTTTTTAACCTTATATATTAAATTCAAACTATAATGGGTGAAAGTGGAGAGTTTAATATGGGTAATATTGATCTTCCTGGTGGTAGTTTTTCACGGTTATTATTATCAACAGCATCAACAATAGATGATCTTCCTCAGTCTTCTCCTTTATTCTCTTCCAACACTCCGAAAATGTTGTGTTTTGGTGATCTTAGCTCACAAATTTCACCCTCTTTTACTAGTTACTGTGCCACTTCCTCTGCCTCTTCTTGTGGAAATGCCTCAACTGTACTTAATAATGTTAGTCTATTTATATTGTTATTTTCAGTGGTGGAGCGAGGGGGCTAGCAGGGGCGCTTGTCCAGCTGAAAAATGAAAAATACCAAGTTTTTAGTTAAATTTTCAAAAAAAAAAAAATTTTGACATTATTTTCATTTTTTTTAAATGAAAAAATCTTTTTAATTTTTTTAAATTCCCGTGGTACAGTAACCTAACACACATTTAAGTTATTGCCTCAAAGTGTTACACCAATGATGACGATTTTGTGTTTTTTGGGTTATTCATGTTTAATTGCAGAAAAAAAGAAGTGGGTCGGGTCAGGAATCCGGGTTAGCGCCAGAGAATGTGCAGAAAAATGGAAGGAAGAGGAATAAACCAGGGATGGGGCCTACCACCAATACTACTGCTTCTTTAGTTGGGCATGCAAAGGTTAAGGTAAGGAAGAGTTTAGTGTTCAATCTTTTTATATTTGCATGCATTTTAGAATTACTATTTTAAGTGGTTAATTTATACTCGAATGTTGAAACCATTGTTATCTTGGGTCATTCGAAAACCGTCTTTTTTGGATTGCTCACAATCTGACACGGGTAAGACTACATATATCCGACCGTATACCTGCAATTAGAGTGAAATGTTGTAGCTGTTAATTGATACTCCGTTCTACGGACTGCTGGGGTGAATCTAGAACTAAAATTTTGGGGGCAGCGAATTTCCCTCATGTTGTTTTATATGAGTAGTTATGTAAAAGTCATATCTAAGAATTTTGGGTAGCAAATATTGATAATCTTACCATTTTTTTTGGAAGTTAGGGATAGCGAGTGTTACCCCTTGCTACTAGTTAGGTTCCCCTGTGATACGGAGTATGTAATAATGTAATGAATATGTTGTAAAATGAAAAATATGAGACACAAATCAAATATGATGTTTTGTGGTGGAAATTATAGGGAAAAAGAGAGAAACTTGGAGATAGGATCACGGCATTGCAGCAGCTTGTATGCCCTTACGGCAAGGTATGTATGTTCATTACTCTTCCTACAATTCTAAATTTGTTTTACTTTTTTTGTCTCCAATTGCTTAAAGTGTTTGATGTTCTTAATTTCACATTTTCACTTATTAAACGTCAATCTGATCGCCGGAAATAGAGAGACCTTTTAATTTGGTGCATACGAGAGGGTGATACCAAGAAGTCTAAAAGTTATCCCATCTTGCGGAACAATGTTGGCTGATGTTACCATAATGATTGGTCATAGCGATTAACCAATGAATGAAGACGAGTTTATGGCTTACAATAACTATATCCGTTAAACATTTCGTCTTGTTAAGTGGTACAATCTAGCTCAAATGTAGACCGAACCAAACACACTAAAGTTGCCATACTGCTAGATCAGTTATAGTACTCCGTAATATGTTTTTTATGTAAGGTTGCAAGCCTTGCTTGGAGTTGAGCTCAAATTTTTTTTCTCAACGATCCAATTGATCAAAATTTGATTTGAAATTCCGTTTATTACTCTCTATGTATATGATTCCTCTGAGAAATTTCGATTTAGCTTTATATGATAATTTGGATTACTTGCAATTAATGAAGCTAAACGGGGTGATTTCGGATATAGACAGATACAGCTTCGGTGTTACACGAAGCAACGGGATACATAAGATTCTTGCAGGATCAAGTGAAAGTACTTGCCTCTCCTTATTTGCAAAGCTTGCCTTGTTCATCATCTCCTCAACACCCTCTTTCAATGACTGTAAGTGTAAGTATTAACAGTGGTTTGTTTTGTCATATTTCTGTGATTTCAATTCAATGTCATGAAGGGTACAATGATAAGACATTTGAGTTTTGTTTTTTTTCTTTGAATTGGTACCTTCAATTTTGTTCCTTACGAAACCAGTTTTCGCCCAATTTTAGCTAAGTGATTTGAGTTTTGAATTGACATGCTCTCTACTTTCTGTACAATCAATAATTTCGTAGAGGTACATACCACTCCCATGTTATACTCGAACTCATTTTCACAAATAGTCGTGTAAAACCGTCTTATATTATACCACGTATGTAAATCCACATTATTACACTACTAATGAGGTACTCGTACTGTCGTACATTCGTACTTAATTGTTTATATATTATCGGCGACCCTAGTACCGTTAGTGACCCACTTAGCTAGTGATCTTTATTTTCGTTGTCCTGTTCATTTTACGATTAAATGTGATCTATAAGTGATTATTTTAACTTTATTTGCTAGTGAAGTTTTAAGTGACTTACTAAATCGTATTTAAAGTGACTTTACTATCGTATTTTAAAAAAAAATCATTTATAAGAGCAACCTAAGCTCCTTTGCTTGTCATGCTAGTCTCCTCTGATCTCGTTTTGTAGCTGCTCTTGAATTAGACTACACCTTTGCTTGTCATGCACAGACTTCTAGAGTTGGACCTAAATTATTGAGGACAATTTGACCTTAACGTAGTCATTATTCAACTTGAGAGTTTGACCCAGATGTTGCGATTGACTGATGCAATTCACCACAATTTACAAACTTCAATAGTCGTCTTCTTCTTGCTGCTGCTTGTGCTTCACTTCTATATCCGTAAGTCATAACGCCCATTAACACATACATATACCGGTGTATAATACATTGCAGGAGAAGACTCCACCACTAATCACATATGATGCAACAAAGTGCCTAAGGAGTAGGGGCCTATGTTTGGTGCCGGTTGAATGTATAGTCGATATAGCAAATAACAATGGTGCGGATTTCTGGTCATCTTCTTCAAGCTTATCAACATCGTGAACTCTTTCCCGTCCTCAGTACTGCAGTAATTAGCATGTTTTGTGAATCACATAAGTTAAGAACTTAAGTGTACATCTTTTGAATCAGATAAAACACAGTAGGGGCTAATGCGTTGAATGAATTTTGTGATGTATTTTCGCCACAAAAAAAAATAGTGGTGAATCAAGTAGTGAAGACTGTAGGACTTCCTGGCACCGCAAACTAGTAGGATTTATTTTGTAATGTTTCGGGTGCTCATCAGTCATCAACGTCTAGCCAACGATATTGAGCCTACTTTAGCCATTTGCAGTATGTTTGCATGGGCTCAACTCCGTTTAGAAGATAAAAATTTTGATGTTTGTAGTTAATACGGAGTAAAACTTTTGAACTTGTTCTAGTTTGTTTACCTTATACTACCATTACTCCATCTCTCTTGAAATTGTTTAACTTTGTTAGTTTTGTTTTCCACAAAATCATTTAGTGAAAATTACACCATTCGTAACAACACAAGTATTGTTATTGGATAATGGATATAAATATATAGACGAAAATGTAAGTGTATGATCATAATCCTAAAAATACTTCCAAAATAGGACAAAGTATTTAATGATACTCCTTGAAGAGTTTGAGACTTTTCGAAATTGATTTGAGTTTAACTAAATTGAATTAGACCAAAGTTAATTGAGCTAAATATAAAATGAAGGACTTTCTACGTGGTATACTGGTACCCACCGATTTTATTTTATAATTATACACGGTATCCCTCGTTTTTTCTATAAACTGGTAGCCACAAATATATAACCAGTTTTTCACTCGCTTCCGTCGCACACTTGCACACTAGGTGTGTTGCGGGTAGAGGTGGCAATCGGGTCAGTCGGGTCAGGTCACGTCGGGTCGGGTCATATCGGGTTCGGGTCATATCGGGTCAGCATACCCTTTCGGGTCAAGTCGGGTTGGGTTCGGGTCATTTCGGGTCGGGTCATTTCGGGTCAAATGATGTGTCGGGTCGGGTCGGGTTTGGGTCGGGTCATTATCGGGTCCGGTACGTTAATCGCATTACTATAATCTTTTACCATTAAATTTAGTTTTTAACCTATTATTTGGTTTAATTAATTCATTACTAAGTCAAACATATCAATCTAAACACAAAATCACTTTCATTTTGATCAAAATTAAGCTTAATAATTGTCGGGTCATCAATTTAATCGGGTCAGTATCGGGTCGGGTCAATATCGGGTCGGGTCTGGGTCGGGTTCGGGTCACTGATAATCGGGTCGTGTCGGGTTACGGGTCGTCATCATGTCGGGTCGGGTCGGTTTCGGGTCACAATATTTTCGGGTTCGGGTCGGGTCGGATTTGCTCGGGTTCGGGTCGGGTCAGACTTGCCAGCTCTAGCTGCGGGTTAAAGGTCTTCTCTTCTCTTCCCTTGACTTTTAAGCTAAAGCATTCGCCTCATTTCGATTCTATAATACACGTTTGAGCCTTTGAGGTAGTTTTAGTACCCTACTAGTTGGAAAGCCCGTGCGATGCACGGGGCTCCCAATAGGATTATCTTTAACAATATGCATGTTGAATGTTCCCAGAATTTGTTGAACAACATATTGTAAACGTTGGTTTACATTATCATGGTTTGGTAGCAAAAGTCAACTAAACTGGTTAATAAAAAAAAAAGTCGAACTATGTAAAAAATTCGAACGCACAAAACTTTGGGTTGGTTTAGTTGATTACTGGTGGATCTTCAGTCCCTATAACGTAAAAGGTACTCTCTTTGGTATTAATTATATCAGTTGTATAACATCCAAAGAGACAGTTGTATTATTCAATTATGTAGTTACCTATTTTTATTGTTGTAGACACCATCTGTTTTTAGTTAACATAAAACGGTATTGCCAAAAATGTGGTTTAATTCCTCCAAAATAAACATGTGATAACTAAAGCTAACCTTTATGTGATTCGCAAATTAGATTAACCTACAACATCTACCCATATATTCGACTCTGTAAGCATAAGACGGTGTAAAAGCTGAATGGTGGTACACAAAACAACATGTATCCCAATCATATATGTAGCATGTTTGGAAAATTTGTTATATCTTTAACCAATAAAATTTGTTTTCATAATTTACAATTAAGACTCGTAATTCCCTATAAACTTCATGCAAAATATATAATATGACACCTAATTGGTAGATGTGTGAAAATTTCTTTGTAAACAATATCTTTCGCGTGGCACAGGTATACTTGTTTCCTATCATCAATGTAGAGCATTCATCCCTTGGTGATGTTGTTTTTGACGTTGTTACTTAAAGCTAACCATGACTAAAATCCGAGTTCTAACATATAAATTTCAACATGATTAAGTAACTGCCTCTTGCCTCTATTTATCGTCATGGCGAAGTATGACATCAATGGATATTGTCTCCGCTTAAACACGAAATAAATTTTGTATCTGAGAACCCATCACTATCCCCGTGTACATGTATGAAGATATGAGTCGTAAAGTTGCATGTCTAGTACATAGATGTATCTTTATATCTTAGAGAATAACCAAATACTCTAATAACTAAATATTACATTTGTCTCAATAAAATGTTTACATATGCTTCATATAAATACACAAAGACCAAGGTACAAAGAGAGGGGAATTGATTTTAATATTTTTTAAAGAAAGTAGAGAGTATAAAACATACCCAAAATAGAAATGTAAACTATTGACTGAAACACTCAAAAAAGGATAATGTAAACTATGTTAGTTATTTAGACTATGTTAATACTCATCTTATGATATTAAAATTACAAATTAATTTAATATGGTCTAAATCTACATGCATGCAAATAAAATATAAAAAATGGTATAAAACCATCTTAAGACAAAAATCCTTACAATGGTTTAAGTCAAGTAAGGGCACTACAAAGGTCTCCTACCTTTGTAGTTCTTGAGCTATAGGAATATGCATAATCCTCCAAATACACCACAATTACCAAAATAGGTAATCTCCTTTGGATGCACCCAAGATTAAACCCAAAAATCCTAATAATTACTAACTAGATAATTAGTAGGATAACCTTGTATACTATGTAATATTATTACACTAATAATATTAGTTTATGTATATTATAGTTTTGTGAATTATTTTTTGATGATGATCAACAATTTGATCAAGTTTTTGATGAGAAAATATGAAGAAAATAAGGTTTTTTTTTTCTTTCTCTTTTTCTCTTCAATATGGCACGACCAAGGGTCTATTTTGAGGTTTTTTTGGTCTCCAAAATCATCATCTAATGAGTGTAAATAGTGGGGTATTTATAGAGAACAAAATGTAAAGTGTTGGGTTTGTGCCTTGATTCTGTTAACCGCCGCTTCGAATAACTATGCTGATTTTGCCAAGTGACTCATTTCCTTGGTATGGCAGTCGTAGTCTACGCAGTAATGCTCCAACCGTCTGACTTACCCTGCTCGCAAAGAAACAGCACAAAATCACAAATATGAATATGTTCATTGAAGCATTGTTCAGTTTTTGCTAGAATCAAGTTCCACAATTAATAGTCCTATAGAGTCATTATCATTAAATGAGTGATGATTATAACAAGGTCCCTTATTTGATATTTTGATCCCACTCAAACGAGGTAAAAGGATCAAAAATCAAATGTTGTCGACCTCGCTCATTTGATGAATTCGGAGAGGCTGTTTTGTATTAGAATTGACAAAGTGACCCGACCAGTTTGACCCATACCCGACATAATAACTCAAGTATGAACCAAAATCTGAATTGACTCAACCAGACCAGACCAGACCATCCCGAACTTTACTGCCACCGAACCGATCCACACCCCAAATAACCCGATGACGATGATAACACATCCATTATATAACCTGACCGCGAATCCAAACACAAGCATATGTGAAATGACTTTTACAGTTGTACACGAATGACCTATTTGCCACGTCTATATCCAGTTGACTCCTAAAGTTGTATCATGAGTACATCACCAACTCTTATAGATTTTGGGAGTCATTTTGTTTCATTACATCACATTCCAAAACCAAAGAATAGTACCTTTAGCTTAACTTGAAATGCAAATAAATGAGTGATGATTATAGAAACGAAAAAAAAAATTCCATATTTTTCCGTAATTGTACCACTCTATGCATGTAACCCCTCTCATGGTATCCGAAAGCAACATCAGGAGGCCAGAATGCTAGATATATACCAAAAGCAAACTCTTGAACTACTGAACAACGTTGCGCACTGCCAAAGTGGCTCCCGCCTATAGCAAGGTAAGGGGTTGGCTATACATAGCTAATACGAGTAATACATTATTTCATTTCTAAATGACGATGAGAGCCATAGTAATGATTGGGAACGTTCAAAATAGTGTGGCCAGGCATAGAGTAAAGTGTTCACTTTACAAATGTGAAGCCTCTTTCCTATTGAAGTAATCAATTTGCATGAAATGGTTGCTGCTAAGGCTTGGTAGACCTTATGATAGCCACATATATTACTCCTGTTGGGTTTGTGCCTTGATTCTGTTAACCGCCGCTATGCTTATCATACCGTCTGAATCTGTAATCTGAAAACTCCTCACATATCAATAAAACTCTCTCCCTTCTGCCCTGTGGACGTAGCTAACACACCGTTAGTGAACCACGTAAATCTGTGCGTTTGTCTCTTTATTGTTCTTTATTTGTTCTTTTTTGCTTCTGTTATAACATAAAGAAATGAGTTAAACATTTCTTAGTGGGTTATGCCACATGTAATAACACTTATCTTATACAAGTGTCAACCCACATGTAATATTTTGGTCCATTTCGATTTCCGACATTTGTCCCACAAATGCTTATAAGTCTTATATTTAATTATCTTACATAATTAAATATTAATTTAATTATTTAACAGTTAAATAATACAAATTAACCACTAATGATTACTTAACTATTAAGTAATCATGAGACCATTTTATCAACATATATTGTGTCAATACTACCCCATTTAGCTAATTTTACAACCTCTTGTAAATTAAAATAGCTAATTATCTTTACCTCAAAACTTATACATATATCGTATAAATTTAATTAATTAACAATTAATTAATACATTTATATTTATATTTATTAATTAATTATCACATAATTAAATAATAAATCCTCTTGGCCCGAGTTCGTAACCCGTCATCAAATAACACATTCACACGACTTATTAAAAGTCAATTAATACAAGGAATTAATTATATCGTATCTCATACAAATAATTAATTTATCCAATTTGGGCATCATCCTATAGGTGTGACCTAAAGGGATCAGGTGATCACCGCCATCACACGACAAGTAATGTCAAACTCTAGTCGATCAATCATTACCGATTAACGATGACCGGTGACAAATAAATAAATAAATCCCCGATATTCCTTTTACGAGATTTATTATGTAAACGCACTTATTGTGGAGGACACTACTCCAACAATCTCCCACTTGTCCGACACAAGTGTGCGTTACCAATTCTCTTGTCCAATAATATCTCCCATTCAATGCAAGATGTCTTTCAGGTCGTTCTTGCACGTGATCATATCATAAAGTGGTTTCCTCGATCGGAGAATGATTTGTGGGATAATCTACTATAGATCGCATCCGAGCGTGGCCTCGCATTCACGATCATCTCTCCTCGAGTGGCCTTGAGATAAAATATGACTTAAAAGGACAATCCTGTTGACTGTTTTCTTCATTCGATCTGAGATCACAATGACCCGATAAATGCTCATCGGCCTCCTTTTACGGTGCGGCGAGAACAAAAACCAAAGCCACCGGAAAACCGTACCAACTCGGACAAATAGTCACCAGTCTAAAGAATTGACTCGAAGGAATAATAGAAATCCTCGCCACGACCTAGCAACAAAAGGACTCTACAAACTACAAGCGGTCCTTTGTCCGACAAATTGTCTCACAATCGCCTATGTAATCGACCAGCCATCACTATGACCATATGACAGTCGAACATGTCATCTATCGCCTTACAATCTAGTCACTCCGAGACATCACCTCATTAAGTAACTAGGGACAAAATACAATATTAATCCAGTTCACTTTAATAGAGTTCGACATTGTCACTACAATCTATTTGGATAAAACAAAGTATATAAAATTCAGACATAAAACTGAATATGACGATAAATGCAACTTATCATATATGAAATAATAAATACAATATTTGATTATTACATATCATATAATTTACAACAGTTCTGGCATTCGTCTCAACCCCATCAAAACTACATGACTATCATGTTTAACTTGAGACAAAGGTTTGGTTAAAGGATCAGCGATGTTGTCAGCTGTCCCAACCTTACAAACTGTAATTTCTTTCCTTTCGATTAAATCTCTACTTACATTAATTTTATTAAAAAAATTGATTATAGGATTAATTAACTGGCAATATGAGTTATATTAACTTCATTGTGTATGCACTTTATTGTGAAATTTCCAAAAGAAGTGGTGATTGACCCCCCACAACTTTATGCAATTGTGAAATTAACCCCCATAACTTTCAATTGGAGTGATTAGGCCTCATAACTTATATCATAAGTGAAAGTAAACCCCTTTATCAAAATCTCACGAGAAATTCAATTTATCATATCATAAAAGTAAAAATGCTTAGGTTCTTATGAAAATACGAAATAAAATTTCTAAAATTAATCAAAAAAAAATAGCATAAATTAGATAAAATAAAATAAAAAATATTTTACGAAAAGCAAACAATTTATTATTTTTATATAAAGTACATATTTTTCAAATTTTTGTAAAAAAAATTCAATTGCAAAATATTTTGTTAAGTAGTTGTGTTAAAATCAGAGCTCGAAATAAAGATTTTCATGACAAAAAAATATAAAAAAATATAATAAAAGGGTAAGAAAGTATTCAATTTTTTCTATTTTTCAACAATTAAAAAACGTTTACACATAAAGTTGTTAATTGTTTTTTTCCTAAAAAAATCATACCGATTTACATACGTAAGTAAAAAATAGTTTAGTATGTAATACGTATGATTTTAGTATGTTATATGTATACTTGTTGGTATATATAATGATATTTTGGTGAGATTTTTGGTTAATTTTTTTTTAACTTTTATTTCGTATTTTTCATAAGAACATAATCATTTTTACTTTTGTGATATGATAAATTCAATTTCTCGTGAGATTTAATAAAGGTTTAATTTCACTTATTATGCAAGTTATGGGGCTTAATCACTCCAATTGAAAGTTACGGGGGTTATTTTTACAATTGCACAAAGTTATGGGGGTCTAGTTCATTTTCAACTTAAGATAAAATGAGAAGTTAAAGTTAACATTACTTATAAATTTATACTCACTAAACTCTATATATATGTGTATATATATATATATATATATATATATATATATATATATATATATATATATGTGTGTGTGTGTGTGTGTGTGTGTGTGTGTGTGTGTGTGTGTGTGTGTGTGTGTGTGTGTGTGTGTGTGTGTGTGTGTGTGTGTGTGTGTGTGATTTAATAAATTTAATCTAGTTAGATTAGGATAAAATTAAATTTCGTATTATATATTTTACATGAAGTTCATAGGGAACAACCAGTCTTAATGGTTAATAGTCAAAAACAATTTTTTTTATTGTTTAGAGATCTAACAAAAATCCTCCAAACAGACTCCATATATAGTTGAGATACATGTTGTTTTGCGTACCACCATTCAACATTTACACGGTTGTATGCTTACAAAATAGAATATTCGTAAATGTTGTAAGTTAATCTAATTTGTGAATCTTATAAAATCGGCCTCAATTATCACATGTTCATTTTATGAGATTAAACCACATTTTTGGGAATGCCGTTTTAAATTAACTAAAATCGGTGGCATGTACGACAATAAAAATAGGTAACTACATAACACAACTGTGTCTTCGGATGCTATACAACTGATATAATTAATACCAAAAGCAGTAGCTTTTAAGTTAAAGAGACTGATGATCCATCAATAATCAACCCAAAAGTTTTCCGCGTTCCGATTTTCAATATAGTTGGACTTTTTCTTTTATCAACTTAATTGACGTCTACTATCAAACCATGACAATGTAAACCAACGTTTGCAATCTGTTCAACAAATTCTTAGAACATTCAACATGCATTTTGTTAAAGATGATCCTAATGGGAGCCTCATGCATTCTATGTAACAGAATCACATATATTTTTGTATTGTTGTTTAAAGACTACTAATTTTATTGGAATTTTGTATGAATTTGATTTTACGAGAAGGTCCGGTCCGAAATTTTTAATTCCAGTCCGGTCTCCGGTCCATGATTTTTTGGATTCGGGTTCTGGTCCATTCCGGTTCCAGTCCGGACCGGTGCCCAGCCCTACCCGAAATGACCTGACCTTTTGGCAACCCAAGTGACCCTGGGGTTTGCCAGATTACTTACTGTTTTTAACATGCTGCTCTAAGAATCTAGGACATATTTACTGTATTTCCTTCTGGTCATGTTGGGATTCAGGTCCTATGGTTTACCGCTAATCCTTTATGTTTATTTCGTGCAGAAAAAAAGATTGACGAATCTCAGAGGAAGAGCATTTGTTCATGCTCGATATTGTAAGGATTTTTCTGGTCGATTTCTTAGCTTTTCACGTTGCTTGGGAAATCCCTGAACATACAATTCTACTACTTCTAAAAGAAATGATTAAAGAGGTATGAGATTTGAAGTGGATAGTTTACTTGTAATAGTTCATGATGTATTTCATAAAGTATATAGGAGGCGGAAAACCTGTGATTTATTCGGCGGACTCTCATCCTGGGATACTTATCGGTCCCTAGCCGCCAAGAACAAAGATTGATTAGTAGCAATATCAAATAATACTCCCTCCATTCAACTCCACTTTACAGGTATTCCTTTTTCGACCATTCAACTCCACTTTACATGTTTTCTTTTTAGGCCAACAAAATGACCATTCTATCCCTATTCACACTCTATATTTACAAAAAAAATGTCATCCATACCCACACTAATCCACCATAAAACCCCACCTTTATATTTTTTTAACATTTTTAACCCCACCATTCCCTTTCCCTATCTACTTTTTATAATTTTTTTAATCCGCTCCTTAATACCCGTGTAAAAAGTAAACATGCGAAGTATTATACTCATGATATTATCATTTCTAATTAAGGAACGTCGTGTAAATTATTTTTTATTCATCTTATCAGGACTACACTATTATATTTTAATTAATTAGTTTTCTAATACTACAGAGTATTATACTATATAATATAATATATGTGAATTTTTAGACATCTCATCCTGACCTTGATTTCGGGTTTACGAGTTAAAACAAATTTTGACACGTCTATGTTACACTAATAATAAAATTATTTTTCAGGATAAAAATATTTCGACCAATATGGAATTTTTAAATACGGCGGACAAATAAGTGTAACTTAGACTGTTTTGCATTGATGAAGTCATTTGTACTACCTTTTCTAAATTTACTAGTTTCTGATTTTCTATTTATATCTAACAACGCGGAGATTCTTGGATTTAAGGTTAGTTGACACTTATTAGTTGAAAAAAAATCATGTTTATTATTACTAGTATATTTTTAGTTAATTGTTTTAATTTATCATTAGAGAATCGGAGAAAAGAAAACTCTCGAAATCTTGGAGCTCCAGCCGTGTTTGAATAAAGTAAAAAAAGTTCTTATTTGATACAAATAATTTAAATTTTACATAGTCGCATATAGAATAAGTAATTTTGTTTGTTGATGATCATTGCAATATGATAGTCTAAGACTAATTAATAGATCTTTAAATGAGGTAATATATAAATCAAATTTAATATTTACGTTACTTATTTTTAAAATAACTATAACAATTAAGTTATTTTTATAAATATTATAGTTATTTTCTCAATTGTACCATACAACTTATTTTTTATTTTGTTACTTATTCTCCTCTTTTCTAGAAAAAAAAAAAAAAACTTTCACTAACTATAAACCAAAAATATCATCAAGACGAATCACCGTTTTTCAAACTTATAATTGAGAGTTTTCATCGATCAATGTTTATCCCATAAAAAAAAAAAACTTTGACTGCCTATAACTTCCGGCCGCGAGTTCAAAAAACAATGTTTTTTTTCAAACCAAAGATCTCGTAAAGATGGTTAACGTGAAAAAAACATTTACCATAATTTAATAAGCTTTTATCAAGGTTCATTAGTAGTCACAACTAAGGTTATGTCTATTAATATTTTGCCACGATTATTGTTATGTTTATTAATATTTTGCCACGACTATTAATATTGTTTTGATGTCGCCATTTTCTTTTTTCTTCCTCTTGGATGATGAAAGGTTTGGGATGATTTCTAATAATTTTGAAAACCAGCAACTTAGCTTTTTAGGTTGTAGTGCGGATGTCAAAGATGACCCTCGATTGGTTGCTATTCAGAGGTTGAGTGGATTTTGCTAGTAATGTTTAATTTCCTTGTCCATCAAAAATCCTTTGTAGTTTCAAGTGTTTATCTAAATACATATTTGCTCATAAACTTACGAAAGAATTTCGCCAATCCCGTTTATCGGATGCCCTTTTATCAAGTAGGTTGTTATTGATACAAGTCAATGCATTTGTTTCTTCCCATGTTGTAAGTTATCAAATAGTCTTGGTCTCTTGAATAGGCTACAAAGTAGTCCTTACTTGTCTTGGAGGGTCATTGGTTCCGTCAATGGTATTATCTGTTTCAATAGGTATAACCGGTTTGTCATATTCAACTCTATCCTCCCTCACAATACTAGGGCATCTAGAGTTATGCAAAATGATGTGATATGAGTGATGACTTATCCATGGCTTCATTTGATTATTGTCAAGCTTCTAATAAATATATCATTTTGTATGTCGCCAATGATACTCGTGATGCGTTTCATTTTTCTGTTAATAATCGTTTTTGGTCAAGGCTTAACAACGTTTTTGACCGTGACCTAATGATTTTTGAATGAGGGTCTTGTTTGTTAGCTCTTGTTTACACAAAGGATGTCATTTTTATGTCACCCCTTCACTCACTGTTTTAAGGAGGCTAAAATGATTATTGTTGGGTGTTGTAAAATGTCGTTGGCGTTTTATAACAAATCGTCGACGGTTTTTTATAAAAAAAAAAAAAAAAATCCCTACCGTTAATCTCCTCTCTCTACTTTTTTCTCTCCCAAACAAACAACAAACAAAGTTATTGGAATGGACGGGAATGGATTCAACTCATTCTAGTGTTTGGTTGGAAGATTTTTGGAATGGAGTTAAATACCCAATAGATTTTAACTTCATTCCAAACCCTTGGAATCTTATACCCATTTATACACCCAAGTTTCTGAATCCATTCCTCCCTATTACTATACTTGACAGGGTAAGGGGATTTGATGTATACAGCCTTATCCTTGTGTTAGCAACAAAAAGAGACCGTTTTTGAATGACCCAAGGTGAAAATTGCATCGACAATTTCAAAGAAAAACCGCTACTTAACAACAGAAAGAAGTGCATTCACTTTATTGATTTACTAGTTGGAAAGCCCGTGCGATGCACGGGGCTCCCATTAGAATTATCTGTAAAAATATACTCTTAAGTTTGATTAAAAAAAAGTCCAACAATGTTGAATCATTAATGAAAAAAAAAACTGTAGTTGGTGTACGTAATTGTCTAGTAAATCACCGATAAATTATTAGTACTTTTAGCAGAAAAGTTTTGTCCTTCATAGGTATAACATCAAGAGTACGTATTTAACTTTTTCATTGTCACACGCACATCCGATTTTAGTTAAATACAAAACATTATGTTCATAACACATACTGCAGCACACCATAATGAACCCTTAATAACAAAGACATGCCTTGTGAGTTCTACAAATTATCTTCACCAACAACAACTAAGCAATACATAATGATGTTACGTAAAACAACATGTGTCATAATTATATAAATTTAGTGTATTCAGAGAAAATGCTAGATCTCTAAAAATATAATTCTACCTTGACTATCTACATACAACTGAGAGTATTTAATCCTTATAAACTTCTCGCAAAATCAATCCAAACTAAATTCTAATATAATTAGTAGTCTAAATAATAATCAGTCAAAAATATATGTGATTCTATTACATAAAATGTAAGGGGCACCTAGTAGTATCATATTTGACAATATCGTTTAATAGTTTATGGCATCGACAAAATCGTTGGGTTATCAAATTAATATTTTAGGGCATCGCTGAAAACGGTGTACGTTACCATGGTCTGGCGTAACCGGCATAGTCCTCTTACAGAGTAAATGTTCTTACAGAGTTAATTTCCTCAACAACATAACTCACATGCCACACCTGGTACTGTGATAGAGCTTACCATTATGAGTTATATTTAAAAATGTATTATGTATACTCTCCTCCCTTCTTAAACATCTTCCACCTTTATTCTCAGAAACTTTTCGAGCGATATTAGAGAGTCCAACTATTTTAGAATTCCTAACAAGAGTAGATTTAGAAACAAATTTAATAAAATTATCCTAATAAAAGTAGATTTCTTAAGATTTTAATAAAGTTATCCTAATAAAATTAGATTAAATTTTTTTTAATAAGATTATTCTAATATAAGTAGGTGATACTCAAAATACACAATGTAACTAATTATATGGCATATTAAATATAATATAAACATTATTCATATACTATATCGAGTTAATTAGATTTTACTCCCTTTTGAAATTCACATTTTTAAAATTACTCCCTTTTGAAATTTTTGCTAAAATTACTCCCAAGTTGCATGTTTTTCTAAAATTACTTCAAAACTCCAATTTTTGAACTTATTCCGTTTGTGCCTTAGCCAATTTATAATTTGAAAGGTATAACTATGTAGACAAATGGAGGGAGAGTTCAAAAACAGAGAAAATAAGTCACTTAAATTAAAGTTTTGAAGCAATTTTAGGAAAAAATGCAACTTAAGGGAGTAATTTTAGCAAAAAAAGTTCAAAAGGGGGTAATTTTTAAAATGTGGATTTCAAAGGGGTAAAATATAACTATACTATATCTAGTCTTATTAGGATAATTTTATAATTTTAATACCTTTTTTTAGAAATTTACTCTTGTTAGGATAATTTATTAAATTTTTCTAAAAAAGTTGGACTCTCTAATATCGCTTGAAAAGTTTGTGCTTTATATATATGTATTGACTAGTATTGGTGCCCGGCTTCGCCCGGGCTACCTCTTACTTACCATTAAATTTGTTTTTTCATTAAATAAAATTATTTAAAGTTGCATAACCCATAAATTTATCATTAATATATTTTTCTATGACATATCCTAAAATTACGAAATAAATTTTGAGACATATTCACTACTCTCGCTATTATATTTTACTCTTATTAATGAAACAATAGTAATAACATTTCACCTACTTGCCCGTAATCATTGTTACTTTCACTACTCCCGTCGTAATTATTGTTACTGTCACTACTGCTGCATTAATATTGATAATTTCACTTACTACTTCCACCGTAAATATTGTTACTTTCACTATTGCCGCATTAATATTGATTATTTCACTACTCCCGTTGTCGTTTCTACCACTTTCACTAATCTCGATGATAATATTGTTACTTTTACTATTCAGATGAGTGATTAATATCATATAACTATATCCAATGTTACTACAATTCTTTTCTTTACTAACGAAATTACTTTTACTACTTAGAGATGCAATTTTAAGAGGATTATATATTTATATAAATATATTACATATATGCATTAAATCAAATCGAAAGAATTATGCAATATTATATATTATGGAATCTAACTTGAATTATTTATAACCTACTTATTATATTTTTGTATGTTAAATAATTAACATCTCTATACATCTAATAAAATATAAATTTTAATAAAATTGCATAGATTTTAAATTGAATAAATAATTTTATGATGATAATAATTTATACCATAAATGTGCATGTATATACTAATTAATTATTTTATTTTAAGGAAATTGACCATCTTCTAGTCTTCTATAAATATTTAGGAAAATTACCAAGCATCTTCTTTCTTTTAGTCTTATTGTAATTGAGCATCTTAATTAATTATTTTATTTTAAGGAAATTGACCATCTTAATTAATTATTTTATTTTAAGGAAATTGACCATATTTTAGTCTCTTACAAATGTTTAGGAAATTATCAAGCTTCTATATAATTTAATTTTAACCCAAACTATATAATATTTGCACTGAGATCCCTCAATCGGGTCCATCACACGGTGCTATTGATTTAAAACTATATAATATAATTAATTTGTATAACTTTCTTTAATTACATTGAAGTCCATTGGTTTCTGAATTTAATATATAGTATTGATTGATTGATTGGATGAATTTTTTGGCCTTTTTACGTCTTTTCTTGCATTTTGTATATAAATTTAGGAAACACGAAGTAATCCATAAAATAACCAAACTAACTTTATTTACACAAAAATCAAATAAAAAAATAAAAACTAAATTTACGATTTAATTTAATTAGAGTCCGTTTTTGAAATAATGCTCAAAAATAAAAGAATTGTCATTTTGGGTCGGTTTTGAAAACATTTATCGAAGTGGTGTCCACGTAGGCTCGGTTTTGACGAGCCTGTATGGGTCTTAAACACGCCATACGTATTGGCATGTTTAGTTCAATGAACACGCCATTACATATGGCGTGTTTAGGCAGTCTGAAATTCTACCCCCAATCCAGTAGCAACATAAGGAAAGAAATAGAACACGCCATTACGTATGGCGTGTCTTAAGATGGAAACACGCCATTACGTATGGCGTGTTTTAGCAGCCCAAAATTCTTAGCCAAGTCCAGTAGCTGCTATAATGGAAGAAAATAGAACACGCCATACGTAATGGCGTGTCTTAAGAGAGAAACACGCCAATACGTATGGCGTGTTTAGGCAGATTTTTTTTTTTTTTAGTATATCCGTCCCTTTCTACCAAATTAAACAAAACATTCATCATCTTCGCCTCACAAACACCAAGTGCGATAGAACAAACCTCAACAAACCTCACTCCCCTTCTTATTTCTTCACCTCACACTCATCTCCGGCGAATCTCCGGCGTATCTCCGGCATTATATTGGGTTTTTGCTTTTCAAATTACACATTCTACCTAATTAGCAAGGTAATTTAATTCTTTTAACTTATTTAATTTCATCTTTTGAATGTAGATTTTGCTTATTTTTTCTTCATTGTTGGTAATTATGTTGTTTTGTACCTAGATCTACAACTTATATGTGTTAATTTAAGGTTGTTTAAAAAAAGCCCCAAATTTTCGAAACCCTAATTAGGTAGGATGAACGATTTATGATTTTTAATTGTTGTTTAGGTATGTATTTTAGGGAAATTAGGTTATTGGTAGTTGATTTATACTAAATTTGTTCAATTTTTTTTTATAGAATGGAAATTTGTGATTTTCCTCTTATTTGTTATTGGGATGGAGAAGTGTTGGAGCAAAATGGATGTGTAACTTATAGAGGAGGGAATCAATGTTTTATTCTAGCTAGTACAAAGATGACATATCTTGAATTAGTTGAAGAGATTTATAAGGGAATCGGTGTTCAAAGTTTGGGTACTCAATTGAAGGTAATGATGAAATTTCCAAGTGCCGGGTGTTTCAAAATTGTTCCCATTAATAATGAGGGAGCCTTTAAAGCGTTATGGGCAAGTATTCGTCATTCACATGCTCCTTCAATGGACATATTTGTAGAAGTTTCTACTAGTCAAATTGTCACTCATACACCAAGTATTAGGCTAGATGATGTTGCTCAATTTGTTTCACTTGAAACTAATGACGTAAATGATGGGGAATTTTATGGTAACTTAGAAGGTGATGAGATTGATGAGGAATTGACAATACTTGATGAGAATTTGTTGGCAAATGAAGAAGATGGTGATGATGATCTTGTCTTTGCTAGTGCTCCCATTGTTGAGTTTAATAAGATTGATCAATTAGATGAGGATGAATTGAATAGTTGGAAAACTTGGGAAAATATGGTAAGATATGAACATGGGAAAGAGTTTGCGGTTGGACAAGTGTTCCCAAACAAAGCTTCACTTAACGATGAGGTGACATCATATTGTGTTAAAGCAAATCAATTTTTCAAAGTTGCCGAATCAAAGCCTAATACTATTACCTTCAAATGTGGCTGGATTCCTACACCATGTAATTGGCGGTTAAGGGCTACACAAAAATACTTTCATTCTGAAGTTTTTACCATTGTGACATACAAAGGTCCTCATGATGAGTCTTGTGTTTGTGACATGGTACCTCAAGACCACATGAATTTGAAACGAGCATTCATAAGTCATGAGATTCGCAGTACGTTTTTTACTCAATACAGTACTTTTTGCACAAAACTTTCCATTTGTTTGCCCTTCACTTAAAAAAACATTCAAACCTAATTCTCTCCTCCCTTCTCTCTACTGTTGAGAGCCTTAACCATCTTCAACCACATTAAAATTCTTCAATTATAATCGATTATGCAAGTGACGAATAGGTAATTAATTGTTAATAATGACGCAGTACAAACACATAATACGGTTACTACTTTGAGTAGGTAAATACTTGGAGTAAATTACAAACTAAAAACAATTAAAAAGTACTCATGTAGTACAGGCGTGGTACTGCAACAAACAAAATAATTGTATCCGTGTAGTACATCAACGGCGGGCCATTAACCGTCGGTCATTCATCGCCGGTAACACCTGCCATCAACACAACCGCATCATCACCACACCTACGTCATCACCACCGACACACCACCACCACCACCACGTCATTACCACCGTCGCATCTCCCCTCTCCCGACGCACCACTACTGGCGGCGACCAAGTCGGCAGCCGACGAACGGCATCTACCCTATACACGCTATCGTAAATTTCGAGATGAATTGATATGAATTGATACGGGAGGGGAAATGGGATTTGAGATTTTAAATTTGAGAAAAATTTGACATGAATTGATATTTTGACATTAGAGAGAAAACATTAGAGAAAGGTTAGGGAGAGAAAATGGAAGGGGAAATGGGAGGGGTAAAATTGTCAACAGTGTACTACGTTGAGTAAAATGTGTACTGCGAAAATCAGGACCCTAAAGTAAACTCTGTTGTTACTTATATTTTAGATAAGTATGGTTACACAATTTCATACACCAAAGCTTAGAATGCAAAACAAAGAGCAATTGAGGAAATATTTGGAGATTGGGATAAATCATATGAGTTGCTACCTCGTTTCATGCAAGGCTTAAAAGAATCTAATCCTGGCACTATTGTTCAATTTTATACAACACCAACAACGAACCCAAATGTGCAAAAATTCAAGCGTGTTTTTTGGGCATTTAAACCATGTATTGATGGCTTTGAACATTGTCGGCCAGTTTTAAGCATTGATGGAACCCACTTATATGGAAAGTTCAAGGGAACAATTTTGTGACTATGTCAATTGATGCTAATAATCAAATTTTCCCGGTTGCTTTTGCTATTGTTGAAGCCGAAAATACCGATAGTTGGCCTTGGTTTATGTCATGCATAAGAGTATTTGTTACCAAAAGAAGTGGGTTGTGTGTCATTTCCGATAGACACAAAAGGATTATGAAAGCAATGAGTGAAGTTGGTAGTGGGTGGGAGGAGCCGTGTAATACTCCGTATTTTATTATCGTTTGGGCGAGTTTTATTATTTAATAGTAGCGTAAAAATAAGTGATTAATTCATATCGTATTATATCGTAAGATGAGTCGGGTTTATAATTAAGTGGCATTTTGGGTCGAGGGGTCATAACCCATTTACCCACTTACTACCCATTTACCCACCTACCATTTTACCTCACCAAACCCTAAAAACAAACCCTAATACACCTTTAAAACCCTATCCCCCTCCCTACCGTCATTTTGACAACACAAACAACAACCCCTCTTTCCTCTCACGTTTAAGCATTATACACGGCCAAAGAGAGCACGCCGGTGAGTGTGGAGGGAGTAGGGTCCGCCAAGAGTCCGGGGAGTCGTTGATAGGGGTCGAGGGTGGTGGTACTGGTCGGAAAAGCTCAGGTCGACGGCCGTCCGGGTAAGGTTCCCTGTTTTCATTTCGTCATCTTGTTTTGTATTGGGTATTGCGTCTTTTAGGGACTGTTGTGGTGGTCGTGGGGTTGTGGGATGCGTTGTTGGTGTGGAGTCGAGTCAGATGGTGGTGGTTATAGTGGTGGTCGTGGCTGGTGGTGGTTTCAGTGGTGGTGTTTAGGTGTCGGGTTGGTGGGGCGTTTTTGGGTTGCATTTCAGACATAGGGTAAAGGGGTGGCACCACCGTGGACTCGGGGGAGGTCGAATCGGTGGTGCCACGTGTGTCAGAGTCGCCGTGCGACGGTGGTGTCAATGGTGGTGGTTGGTAAGGTGGCAGGGGAGTGTCGTGGTGGTAGGCGAGTTGGGAAAGGGGGCTGTTGGTGTCATTTGTGGCGGCAGGAGCGCAGGCAGGGGGTTTTGGTGGTGGTGGCTCTGACCGCCGGCGTGGGTCGACCACGTTGGTGGTGGTGGGAGGTGACCAGGCCGGACAGTGTCGGCCTGGTGGTCGGCGGTGAAGAGTGGTGGTTGAGGGGCGGTTTGTGACGGGTTGGAAAAGGGGTGCGTGTGTCGAGTTGTGCATTGTTTTCGAATTAATTTTGTTGCGGGTTTTATTTTAATGAGTCGGGAATGCGTATACTTCTAATATTTATATTATTAGTTTTGATTATTAAGTTAATTTTAAGTAGCGGTGACGGAATAATGTATTTAAGCTTTTGAGTCGGGATTTTATGTCGGGAAAGTTACTATTTTTAGTAACTTGCTATTTTGGTAATCGCTACTTTGGGAAACTTCCCATTTTGGGAAACTTTCTATTTTGAGTAACTTATATTTTTAGTAATTTCTAAATTGGGAAGGTTTCTACTTATAGTAGCTCTTGAGTATGGGAACGGGAATAGTTAATTGAATTAATTATATTATGTATATGTTTAGGTGGCGAGTTTCGGGTGGAGTACTTCGATGCGAGTTAGCTTTTACCGCTATTTGAGGTAGGGGAATACACTGGACTTTATATCGTACTGTGTGACTGAACTGTCTAATCGGTGATTTACATGTTATAATATGATTGTTTGATTTAATTCTGTTAAGTACTACCGTTGAACTGTTTTATTATATTATTACATCGGAGTTGGTGGAGGTGGTGATGATGACGTTGTGATAAGGCCCAGGCTGGTTCTGCAGGACTTGCCCTGGTGTCCTCAGCTGCGAGCTGGCAGATCGACTATGGTCGATATTTATAGTCTACCGGGGATCGGTATGGCTGGGTTGTCCGGGTTGTGAGTTGTGATGGCGGTGTTGGTGATGGAGGAGTATGTGTTTCATGTTACTGTTATTGTATTACCTACTCGGCCGTGGTCGACCCCGTGTATTCGTGTACGCCTGTGATGATCCAATTATTGGGGAGCAGATTGACAGTATTCGAGACCGATGGGAGCTGGCCGGGAAGAGAGCTTGGATGACCGACTTAGTGCCTAGCTCACCTTAGTCTTTTGAGTAGTTTTATCAGACTTATTATTTGGTCGTATTTGGAGACTTGTTTTTATTTCAGTTGTAATGTCACTATAAACATTATAATAAAATCTTGTGCTTCTTTCCTTTGTTATCTCGCCTCGGGCTTCGAGATGGTAACACCATCATTTATCCGAGGAGTCCTAGTTCAGGCCCTTAAATAAATGGGGGTGTTACAAAGTGGTATCAGAGCGAACGATCCTCAGGCCTAAACCAATGAATCCAATGAATTTAGGAAGAGTCAAATAAAATGAACCCCGGGATAGAACTGTTAGGAGCACACTAAAGGTAAGGGATGAGTAAGGGGCCCCCTCACACCGAACCATTGGCCCTCTCGTTTGACCGGGTACCTCGAGATCATACGAGAGAAAAGGGTAGAGTAGGAAAGTTGTGTGATATTGAACATGAAAGAACTATCCCATGATGCGAGAATTAGACAAGGTGATATCTTTGTTAGTATAAGTATATATGTGTTCAATTGTGATTCAGAGACAAGAATTTGCATAATAAGGAAGTGAGATATTTATGTACATGATGCTTAAGAATTTAAGATGGATGTTATGTCTAGTGATATGCGGTTATGTGGTCCCTGAAACATGCTAGTTAGATATGTAGGGTAGAATCGACTAAGTAATTCTAGTGTTGCAGGGAACGTCACTAACTCTCTTGATTTTTATAGACATGCCTCCGAGAAGGGATACCGCTAACGACACCCAAGCGGAGTTGGATAGGCTCCGAGCTGAGAATGAGGCCCTAAAGGCCAAACGGTTGATCCGGAAAGATGAGTACCATTGTGGCAAGGCATAACCCCACAAAATTCACTGGAGAGGGAGAACCACAGTTGCTGGGGGAATGGTGTAGAGAGTTCACCAATCTGTTTGAACTGTTAGCATGTCCAGAAGAGCTGCAGGTGGATCAAGCTGCCCACTATCTTAGGGCCACAGCCGGTGACTGGTGGACCAGGAACAAGGTGGAGATACGAGAGGTTGCTAGGGATCTTGAGACGGGACATGTATCTTGGTTGGAATTCCAAGAGCTTCTGAAGAATGAGTTTATGCCCGAGTTCCAAAAAGCCAAACTTCGGGAGGAGTTTGACACCTTCAAGATGACAGAAGATATGACAGTGGAGACTTATCATCGGAAATTTCGTGATTATCCTCATACATTGATGACTTTGGGCGAACGAAGCTATGATGGCTATGAGGTTTGAGCGGGGACTCATTATGGACATCAAGAAGAGGCTCACAGCAGCTCCACCCACTACAGTTCAGGACATTTACTTGAGGGTGGTCTTCTTTGAAAGACTCTCGGAACAGATCAAGGCGATAAGAAAGGCAAGGCCGAGAAAAGGAAGTGGAGACCACAATCGATAATCTTGGGGCAAAGAAGCGAGTTCGGGCAGATATGGTGGGTACTCCACTAACGGTGCCCCGGGGGTATGAGAGCTCGAGTGGAGGCGGCTTCGGGGGCACGGCGGGGAGGTAGTTCTGCGGGGCTTACTTGTTTTGGCTGTGGAAAGACAGGACACAAGAGGTTTGAATGCCGATCATCCGGGGCGAATCGTCGGTGGATACAGGCACCTATGTCCGGGTTTAGTGGCTCTCGTTCGGTGGGGGTGCAGGTATAACGATTATCGCACACCTATGTCCGGCTATGGGGGAGGTGCGAGGTCCGGAGCTAATGTGACTACCAAGGAAGCTACAACAACTACGAACCGTAATCGCAGAGCCAGAGTGGGAGCACTAACTTTCGAAGGCGCAAATGAAGGGAACAAACAAACTGGAGCGGCTTCTTCAAATCGAGAGTGGGGCTAAGTCCGTGGCAAGCTCTTCGCCATGGGCAAGGAGGCGACTAAGAATGACTCTCATGTGGTGACTGGTACATTTCTGTTAACTCTAAACCCACCTTTGTGTTGTTTGATTCCGGAGCTACACATTCCTTTATATCGCGGAACATGCCGAGTCTTAAACCTTAAGTCATATGATAGAATTGTTGATTCGGTAGTGGTACCTTCGGGGGAGTCGGTGTCTTGTGATAGAGTCTACACTGGGGTACCAATTCAGATCGGAGAGGTTGTGTTTCACTGTGACCTTATAGAGTTTCCCTTGGGGGGTTTTGAGGTGATTCGGGGATGGTGGTTAGGGAAGTACAAGGCTTTTATCGATTGCTATCGAAGAAAATCTCTTTGAGGGGACCTAAGGGAACTAGAGTGTCTTATAAGGGGTATGTGGTCAAGCCAAGAGTCAAATTCATATCTGTTAATACCCTCGAAGTCGAGTCCGAGGAAAGGGGACCGATTAATCTTGTGTCGATGTGGGATAGTGAGTCGGAGACCCCTAAGGTGTCCGAGATTCCAGTAGTGAGGGAGTTCGAGAATGTATTTAGGAGGACATTCCGGGTTACCACCGAAAAGAGAAGTGGACTTTTCCATTGATCTAAAGCCAGGAAGCAGGCCGATTTCTAAACCACCTTACCGTATGGGGCGAAAGAAATGGAGGAATTGAAGAAGCGATTGGATGAGCTAGCAGAGAAAGGTTACATACGGCCTAGTGTTTCACCTTGGGGAGCACCAGTGTTGTTTGTCAAGAAGAAAGATGGAAGCTTGAGACTTTGCGTGGATTACCGTGAGTTGAACAATGTGACCATCAAGAACCGTTATCCTTTGCCAAGGATCGATGATTTGTTCGATCAGTTGAGTGGAGCCGGAGTTTTCTCTAAGATCGATTTGAGGTCAGGTTATCACCAGTTGAGAATTAAGAACGAGGATATACCTAAGACCGCTTTCAGAACAAGATATGGGCACTATGAGTTCGTGGTCATGCCATTCGGGTTGACTAATGCGCCAGCAGTGTTTATGGACTTGATGAATCGAGTGTTCAGTCCTTATCTGGACAAGTTCGTGGTTGTGTTCATCGATGACATCCTGGTATACTCCAAGAATGAGGAGGAACATGAGGAACATTTGAGGTTAGTCTTGAAAACCTTGGAGGAGAACCAGTTATATGCCAAGTCGAGCAAGTGCGAGTTCGGTTGAAGAAAGTTGCTTTCCTGGGCCATGTGATTTCCAAGGAAGGGGTGGCGGTTGATCCTAGCAAGATTGAGGCAGTGACGAGATGGCAGAGTCCTAAGAATGTGGGTGAGATCCGAAGCTTCTTGGGGCTAGCAGGTTATTACCGAAGATTTGTCAAGGACTTCTCAAAGATCGCAAAGCCTTTGACGTCATTAATGCGGAAGGAGAACAGGTTTGTTTGGGATGAGAGTTGTGAGGAGGCGTTTCTAACCCTCAAAGAACGACTCACTACAGCTCCTATCCTTGCACTACCAGATGGGAATGATAATTTCGAGGTGTATACTGATGCTTCCAAGAAGGGTCTGGGGTGCGTATTGATGCAAAACGGGAAAGTAATCGCTTACGCTTCTCGACAATTGAAGACCTATGAGGAGAATTACCCTACTCATGATCTGGAGTTGGGGGCTGTGGTGTTTGCGCTCAAACTATGGCGACACTATCTTTATGGGGCTACCTTCAAGGTGTTTTCCGATCACAAGAGCTTAAAGTACATTTACACACAGAAGGAGCTGAACATGAGACAGAGGAGATGGATCGAATTGATTGGTGACTATGACATGGAGATACTTTATCATGAGGGGAAAGCAAATGTCGTAGCCGATGCCTTGAGCAGGAAATCCATCCATGCTTTGAGCAGTGCTAGATCTAGAGTGAGGATGCATAATGAGCTGCGGGGGATGGGAATCCACGTGATCCGGCAAGGAGAGACTCTTGGGGACTTGACCGTTGAGCCAGAGTTATATGAGGAGATCAGAGAGCTACAAAAAACCGATGCTAGAATTGAAGTGGCGCGCAAAGACACGGTAGAGAACAGCAGAAGCTGGGGTTGATTCCGGGTTTGTTATCCATGCTGATGGTAGTCCGAGGTTTGGGGACGGTGGTGTGTTCCGGATAATGATGAGTGAAGAGGAAGATTCTTCTCGAGGCACATGCCACGCCATACTCGGTTCATCCTGGGGGAGATAAGTTATACAAGGACCTCAGGAAGACCTTTTGGTGGCCGAATATGAAGAGGGAAGTTGCTGAGTTCGTAGCTCGATGCTTGACATGCCAGAGAGTGAAGGGTGAACATAAGAGACCGCAAGGGAGGGTTCAACCACTAGATGTGCCAGAGTGGAAGTGGGAAAGCATTTCCATGGATTTCATTGTTGGGTTGCCTCGAACTCAGAAAGGTAACAATATGATTTGGGTGATCGTGGATAGGCTAACCAAGTCGGCTCACTTTATTCCCATGAAGGATACTTGGAGTAAAGCTGAGTTGGCCAAGGCTTATGTTCAGTATGTGGTGAAGCTGCATGGTGTACCCAAGGACATCATTTCCGATAGAGACTCCTGTGTTTCTATCCAAATTCAGCGGGCAGAGTTACGATCACTAATGGGTACTCGATTAAAGATGAGCACCGCTTTTCATCCACTACGGATGGTCGACAGAGAAGGACTATTCAGACGCTCGAGGACATGTTGAGGGCTTGTGTTTTGGAGTTCGGCGGGTCTTGGGAGGATAGACTGGGGTTGATTGAGTTTTCATACAACAACAGTTACCACGCTAGTATTGGGATGGCTCCATTTGAGGCTCTGTATGGCAGGAAGTGTAGGAGTCCTGTGTGTTGGGATGATCGAGCTGATGCGGTAGTTTTGGGACCAGAGATGATTCAAGAGATGGTTGAACAGGTGCATATCATTCGACAGAAGATGAGGGCTGCCAGACCGCGAGAAGAGCTATCGACGCTAGGAGAAGCGACATTTCTTTCCGGTGGGGGAGAAAGTACTTCTTAGAGTGTCTCCGATGAAGGGAGTGATGAGATTCGGGAAGCGGGGAAAGTTGAGCCAGAAGTTTATTGGGCCATATGAGATCTTGGATAGAGTTGGGGAAGTGGCATATCGGCTAGCTTTACCACCAGCTTTAGCCAGGGTACATAATGTCTTCCATGTTTCTCAGTTGCGGAGATATTTGAGTGATCCTTCGCACATTTTGAGCCATGATGTGGTCGAGGTGGACGAGCAGTTGACTTACATCGAGACGCCTAAGGAGATCTTGGACAGGAAGGTTAGAAAGACCAGGCACGGAGAGACGGCTTTAGTGAAAGTGTTGTGGTCTAATCATAAAGCAGAGGAGGCTACCTGGGAAACCGAGGCCGCGATGAGAGAGAGTTATCCACATCTGTTCACTTGAGGTAAGTTACGGGACGTAACTTTCTTTTTAGGAGGGTAGAATGTAACATTTCGTGTTTATGTAGTCTAGTTGTGTGTTTGACCGTGTTAGTTATACGAGATGTCTTTATATTTTTTCGTAGGACATGTTTGGTATGGGAGCGAACTTCGGGACGAAGTTCTTTTTAAGGGGGGAAGACTGTAATACTCCGTATTTTATTATCGTTTGGGCGAGTTTTATTATTTAATAGTAGCGTAAAAATAAGTGATTAATTCATATCGTATTATATCGTAAGATGAGTCGGGTTTATAATTAAGTGGCATTTTGGGTCGAGGGGTCATAACCCATTTACCCACTTACTACCCATTTACCCACCTACCATTTTACCTCACCAAACCCTAAAAACAAACCCTAATACACCTTTAAAACCCTATCCCCCTCCCTACCGTCATTTTGACAACACAAACAACAACCCCTCTTTCCTCTCACGTTTAAGCATTATACACGGCCAAAGAGAGCACGCCGGTGAGTGTGGAGGGAGTAGGGTCTGCCAAGAGTCCAGGGGAGTCGTTGATAGGGGTCGAGGGTGGTGGTACTGGTCGGAAAAGCTCAGGTCGACGGCCGTCACAGGTAAGGTTCCCTGTTTTCATTTCTGTCATACTGTTTTGTATTGGGTATTGCGTCTTTTAGGGACTGTTGTGGTGGTCGTGGGGTTGTGGGATGCGTTGTTGGTGTGGAGTCGAGTCAGATGGTGGTGGTTATAGTGGTGGTCGTGGCTGGTGGTGGTTTCAGTGGTGGTGTTTAGGTGTCGGGTTGGTGGGGCGTTTTTGGGTTGCATTTCAGACATAGGGTAAAGGGGTGGCACCACCGTGGACTCGGGGCAGGTCGAATCGGTGGTGCCACGTGTGTCGAGTCGCCGTGCGACCGTGGTGTCAATGGTGGTGGTTGGTAAGGTGGGGGAGTGTCGTGGTGGTAGGCGAGTTGGGAAAGGGGGCTGTTGGTGTCATTTGTGGCGGCGGGGAGCGCGAGCGGGGTTTTGGTGGTGGTGGCTCGACCGCCGGCGTGGGTCGACCACGTTGGTGGTGGTGGGAGGTGACCGGCCGGACACAGTGTCGAGGCCTGGTGGTCGGCGGTGAAGAGTGGTGGTTGAGGGGCGGTTTGTGACGGGTTGGAAAAGGGGTGCGTGTGTCGAGTTGTGCATTGTTTTCGAATTAATTTTGTTGCGGGTTTTATTTTAATGAGTCGGGAATGCGTATACTTCTAATATTTATATTATTAGTTTTGATTATTAAGTTAATTTTAAGTAGCGGTGACGGAATAATGTATTTAAGCTTTTGAGTCGGGATTTTATGTCGGGAAAGTTACTATTTTTAGTAACTTGCTATTTTGGTAATCGCTACTTTGGGAAACTTCCCATTTTGGGAAACTTTCTATTTTGAGTAACTTATATTTTTAGTAATTTCTAAATTGGGAAGGTTTCTACTTATAGTAGCTCTTGAGTATGGGAACGGGAATAGTTAATTGAATTAATTATATTATGTATATGTTTAGGTGGCGAGTTTCGGGTGGAGTACTTCTGATCTGCAGTTAGCTTTTACCGCTATTTGAGGTAGGGGAATACACTGGACTTTATATCGTACTGTGTGACTGAACTGTCTAATCGGTGATTTACATGTTATAATATGATTGTTTGATTTAATTCTGTTAAGTACTACCGTTGAACTGTTTTATTATATTATTACATCGGAGTTGGTGGAGGTGGTGATGATGACGTTGTGATAAGGCCCAGTGGTTCTGCGCAGACTTGCCCTGGTGTCCTCAGTGAAGTGGCGGATCGACTATGGTCGATATTTATAGTCTAGGGGATCGGTATGGTGGGTTGTCCGGGTTGTGAGTTGTGATGGCGGTGTTGGTGATGGAGGAGTATGTGTTTCATGTTCTTGTTATTGTATTACCTACTAAACCTTCGTGGTGACCCCGTGTATTCGTGTACGCTTTGTGATGATCCAATTATTGGGAGCAGATTGACAGTATTCGAGACCGATGGGAGCTGGCCGGGAAGAGAGCTTGGATGACCGACTTAGTGCCTAGCTCACCTTAGTCTTTTGAGTAGTTTTATCAGACTTATTATTTGGTCGTATTTGGAGACTTGTTTTTATTTCAGTTGTAATGTCACTATAAACATTATAATAAAGTACTGTGCTTCTTTCCTTTGTTATCTACTGCCTCGGGCTTCCGAGATGGTAACACCATCATTTATCTGAGGAGTCCTAGTTCAGGCCCTTAAATAAATGGGGGTGTTACAAGCCGTATGCTTATCATAGAGTTTGCATTCGTCATTTGGCTTCAAATGTTAATACAAGATTTAGAAATAATGCAGTTAAAGAAATGTTTGGGTCAACGGCAATGCAATTACAAAACAAGAAGTTTGACATAGGATTTCGTCGCCTAGGTGAGTTGAATAGAGAGGCACAACAATATGTTGTTGAAATTGGAATAGAGAAGTGGTTAATTTGCCATGATGGTGGACATAGATATGGAATATTGACTACTAATTTGGCGGAGGCATTTAATAATGTTCTTAAAGGAGCACGTTTTCTACCCGTAACGGCACTCATAAAGTGTGTATTTTTTAGAGTTAATGCATACTTTGTTGAGCGACGTGAGTTTGCAAGGAAACGGTTGATGAAGGGGCTTCATTATAGTCCGAAGATTACAACCTTGTTGGAGGAAAATTGCCAAAAAGGAGCATACCATAAGGTTGTGGCTTTTGACCATGTCGGAGGGGTGTACCAAGTCACAACACGTAGAGGTTCTCGAACCATGTCACATGGTAACCATTTGCACACTGTTGATTTATCCAAGAGAACATGTACTTGTAACAAGTTCCAAACATACAAGTATTCATGTTCACATGTGTATGCCGTTTGTAAAAAGAAGGGTTTAAATGCTACTCAATTTGTGGACATCGCCTATTCTACCGGAGAACACTTAGCTTCATATGCTTCTAAATTTCACCCTTTGAAAGATGAGGCTTATTGGGGTCCTTACAATGGGCCTAAAATAGTGTGCGATGAGCAAAATAAACGGGGAAAAGGAAGACGGAAGAATAAAAGATTTCTTAATGAAATGGATGAGAAGAGTAAGAACAAGGTCACATGTAGTTTGTGTCGTGGTTTAGGCCACAATAAAAAAACATGTACTTTGAGAGTTAACAATTCACAAGGGTATTCTACTACTTACACTTGTCTTTAATTTTTTTTATTACCATAATTTTTGTAATTATTTCAACATTTATTTTCATGCTAATCTAATAATCTTCTTTTAAATGTGTAGGAATAATGGAACAACATCAACAACAAGGCCCGGTGAACTCGGAACTTCTCACACAACAAGAGGTACACCGGAGCAAGGCAATATTGGAAGGGCGGGACGTTGGTTCCCTTCGATGTAGGTCACACTTAGTTTCGCACAAGGGGTTTTTGGTAAGTGAGCATGTAGTTGATTTCATTAGGGACACTCAGTTTTTTTTTATTCATAGGTTAGTGGGGTTGAAGTTTAATGTGGAATTAATAAGTGCTTTGGTTGAGCGATGGAGGCCGGAAACCCATTCATTTCACTTGACTATTGGCGAGGCTACTGTGACCTTGCAAGATGTTCAAGTGTTGTTAGGGCTACGGATTAGAGGGGATATTATTAGTGGACCAACCGCTTATAATTGGCCCTTGTTAATAACTGAACTCTTAAGGCAAAATACCGAGTAGTGAAGACCTTAAGGGGGCTTCTTTGAGGATTGGTTGGTTGTTAGAACAATTTAGTGGTCTACCGGAAGATGCAAATGAAGATGTTCTACATCAATATGTGAGGGCATATTTGCTTATCTTAATGGTCACTATCATGTTTCCGGATAAGAGTGGTAATGACATACAAGTTGTTTATTTGCCTTTGTTGAGGGATTTGAGCAACTTAGATAATTACTCTTGGGGAAGTGCCGTACTTGCTACTTTATATCGCAATTTATGTAGAGCAAGCAACGTAAAGTCCAAAGACATTGGAGGTCCCCTTGTTCTATTGCAATTGTGGGCATGGGAGAGGATTAGTATTGGTCGACCTACACTCATGAGACCCGTTAATGCTACCCATCATGGACCGAACCCATTAGGTTTTCAACATCAAATCAGGATTGACTCATTGGGTCGTAGGTGAGCAAGTGTGAATCGTAAGAGGCCGGAAGGGGTGACCACACTAATTGGGTATAGGGATGCTTTTGATTCAATGCGACATGATCAGTTTACATGACAACCTTACACCCGACAGATTTTGTCTTTTTTGCCCGAGTTTTGTTATGATGACTCCGACGATTGGACAGTGATGACACCTATGATTTGTTTCGACATTGTTGAGTGGCATTTTCCTAATAGGGTAGCTCGTCAATTTGGGTGGAAACAAATTATCCCTTTAAACTCTAATACCGAACCAAACTTGCACAAAGTTGACAAAAGGAGTGCCTCTTCACGGAATTGGATAGAAAAACATCAACCCTACATATCAAATTGGGTTAGGAGGGGTGATTTTCGGTTCCGTGGTGAAGAGGATGATATTGAAATGAGCTACTACGACCCTTACATGGTTTGGTACCGGGATCGCACTATTCTTCGCTTGAACCCTTTCCCCCCACAAGCTACTTATCAAGCACCATTGGGAGCCACACAATATCTTGTAAGTACACTTAATATACTTGTCTTAAAATTCTTAACCAATATATCATAAAATGTGATTAGCTTATACTACTTATTTTGTTTTAGGCGCAAGGTTTCGTCAATGTCCATAATACATGTGATAAGGAGCTTCGACAAATGCCTCTTGAGGTGCCTCCTCATTTCCGGACAATGGTTTCACACCTACGGGACTACTCCTCTCAATCGCTTGAACATGTAAGCTATTCCCATCTCCTTCAACCAACCGTAGAACCAAGGGAAGAAAGTTCACCAATGGTTCAAGAGTCCCTCGACTCAATGAATGTGGATGACGATGCACCATTGGTTCAATACACAAGGAGGGCTAGACGCTCTAAGTCATCTATGCCGGCTAGACACTCTATGTCTTCCATGCCTTCCATGTCTTCAATGCCGGCCATGTCTTCAATGCCTTCCATGTCTTCAATGTCACCCGTCAATGAACAAGGTACCCCGGAGCCTAAGAAAGGGTTTTGGAGTCGCATTCGAGGAAAAAGCAAGAAGAAGACTTGAGGACTTGATGTAATAGTTAGAGGATTAATAGTTTGTTTGACATTTTAGATGGTTAATTTGTTTGACATTTTAGTTGTAAAACTTAGAATTTAATCCCCTTGTGCGAAGCTTATGTGATGTGTAAACTCGGTTTTTATTTATAATAGGAAATGGTTTGTGTTGTCCTTTGCATTGTTGAGCATTGTTGAGTTTGGTTTTCTGTTTTGGCAAAGGAAAGATACGAGAACGAAGGAAATTTGTGCAACAATGAAAAAAAAAAAAAAAAAACTGGCTAAACACGCCATAGCTAATGGCGGGTTTCAAGAGCAAGACACGCCATTACGTATGGCGTGTTTAATATTTTAGATTTTCCCAGCTACTGGACTTGGGTTAAAAATGTAGCTGCTAAAACACGCCATACGTAATGGCATGTTTCCATCTTAAGACACGCCATACGTAATGGCGTGTTTCCTTTCCTTACATTATTCAGCTACTGGATTGGGGTTAGAATTTCAGACTGCCTAAACACGCCATATGTAATGGCGTGTTCTTTGAACTAAACACGCCAATACGTATGACGTGTTTAAGCCCCATACAGGCTCGTCAAAACCGAGCCTACGTGGACACCATTTTGATAAATGTTTTCATAACCGACCCAAAACGACAATTCTTTTATTTTTGAGCATTATTTCAAAAACGAACTCATTTAATTAAGACTTAAATAAGGCGCTAAAAATGTAGTCCGTACTCCGTAGCAACAAAAAGAGGCAAAAATAGGAGAAGAATTCATATTTGCCGCTTTGAATCAGACTAACGTACCAAGCTTCCATCACAAGCTTCACCGTCATCTCATCATCTTCATCCCTCTCCGAGTCAAAACTCGCAAAAATGAGTCAAAATTCAACTCGCTCGGCGAACTCAAACTCGAAGAGAAGCCTTAATTCATATTCATCGAATAACACGAACAACAACAAGAAGAAGAAATCAAACAGCAATCAGAAAACCCTAGGTGCCGCATGGGGATCCAATTCTCTTTCTTCTTCTCGTTCTTCCTTTCGCTCCGCACCTTTCTCCGATTTCGGCAGGTTTGTGTTTCCATTTTCCGTTGTTTTGTGATTCTTTTGTTCAATTTTGATATTGATTAAAGTCGTGATTGTGATTAGGATGATGAATTCGGTTACTAATTTGCTTAATTCTTTCATTTATCATTGATTTTGGTTCAGTGTCGCAATAAATCAATGTTGTATTTGTGATTAGGATGATGAATTCGGTTATTTATGTGCTTAATTCTTTCAGTTATCAGTGTGTTTTGTTGAATATCCCAATTAAACAATGTTGTAATAGTGATTAGCATGAGAAATTTGGTTATTATGTGCGGAATTCGTTACACAGCCTGGTGCGTGTATTTTGGAAGGTTTTCGTGTTTATTTTATCGGCCATTTTTGTGTTCAATTGATTTTACTACTATCGGTGTTGTGATTATGATTAGGGTGATGAATTCGGTTACTATTGTGCTTAATTCTTTCATTTCATGGCGTTTTGTGTTAGTTTTTGTTCAATATCGTCATTAATCAATGTTGTAATTGTAATTAGCATGAGAAATTTGGTTAATATGTGTTAAATTCCTTACGAAATGTATCTTGCTGCACATTGCATGATGTTGTTAGGTTACTTGGGAATGAGTGTTGATTGAGTGTGTAATTTCGTGACTTGAATTAGCAATCTCAGTGATATTGATATTGCGAAATAAAAATTTGAATGGTATGTAGATGTATAAATTGTGAGATGTTAGTTTGTTTAAGGTTATAAATGCTTTGGTGAGCTGTATAATGTGAAATGCAATTATGTCACTTGCGCTTACGCACACTAGGCACAAATTTCACACACTGATCGTTTTCTTGTTTGCTAATTGCAATGCTTAGGCCACGATTAGTGTGCAAAATTTGTGGCTAGTCTGCGTAAGTGACTTGATTGCATTTCATATTATATTATTGTACATGCATAGTCCGTTTCGTTGATTGAGGTCATTAAGGTAATAGTGGGAGGGATCGTTGAGATTTTCGTGTGAGACTACTTCATCTCTTAAGTCATAACTAACCACCACTGTGTCACTGTGGCGTCACTGTGATATCTTAATATTTAAACCCTCCACACACTGTTCACTGTAAGCTACATTTTGTGAGTTCTCACGGAAGGAATAATATTTTTCAATGCGAAACTAACTAGCCACAAGCAAGTGGTATCCTGATTATTATAATCATGTAAAAGATATGCATTAATCATTATGTAAGTTTTTCTAATAGGCTAATCAACAGCGTTCAAATATCCGTGATAAATTTGTATATATGTTCATTTTTCCTTGGATGATTGATTTTAGGAGCTTTGGAAATTGTATTGTACTGTTGTATTAACGAGGATAGTTTTTTACGTGTGCAGCTACATGGCTGTTAAGAACAAGAAGCTTCATGATCAATTTGATGCCGTAGCTTCTGACTCTTCTCATAATGGTTCTGATCCCAAGAAGCAGATATTTCAGGGCATTGCTATATTCGTTGATGGATTCACCATTCCCTCAAGCCAGGTTTCTTGAACTTTTCATTCCAACTTTCTTTATTCTTCGTTCATTCTTGATATGTTTTGTATTATGGGGGGGGGGGGGAATTAGTGTATTATTGCTGGTTATTCTATTATTATTTTGATGGTTTTCCTTGTGCGCTTGCTGCTAAAGCAGCCTTTTCTCGTCTACATGTAGCATGTCAGGGGACTGTTTACTCGTTAGTTAATAATTAATTATCCAACGTTCTTCTACCCGTCGGTTGACAGTGAAATCTTGTAGGAGCTACGTGGATACATGTTAAGGCATGGTGGACGTTTTGAGAACTACTTTTCAAGGCACCGTGTCACGCACATCATTTGCAGTAACCTTCCTGATACTAAAATCAAGAACCTTAGGTTATTCTATTTTTCTCTTCTTTTTTGTAAGATTTTGTTCTTAATTTGATTGTAACTCACATAATCAGCTTGTGTGTTAACTTATTACTAGAGCATTTTTTTGTCACTGTTATAACTACTGGAAGTGAGTTAGTGTCAATGATATGAGTGACCATGTGTACTATGTAGGTCTTTCAGCGGTGGTTTGCCTGTTGTGAAACCCACTTGGATTTTGGATTGTGTGGCAGCCAGTAAATTATTGAGCTGTAAGCTTTGTATTTTTGCTCTTGTGCACTTAACTATTTATTTTTAAAACAGGTGTCATAAATCTGTGATTAATTTTAGGCAGATTTTTCAATCAATGTAATCAAAGGTCTATGTAAGATGGTTTAATATGATTACACTCAATCAGTTTTGGGACTACAAAGGAAAGGGAGGTTCAAAAATCTTTCTCATACCTCTTGATATATGTGTATTATTTTGCCGATAGTAAAATCTTTTATGAATTATGATAATATCGTATGCCTTACCGCATGCTTTACTTTTTCTGTTATCATTGATAATTACTCCCTTCATGAGTCTATCCACATTTGTTGTTCTCATTTGACTTTACAAGGTCTCCAAGACACTATTTTGACCGCATTTTCCGACATGTATTTATAATTTTTTTTTTTGTTGAAAAATATATTTTGTGACAGATTGTTTGATGACGAATCTAGATATTAAGTTTGATCACTTTGACCAAAAAAAGTCAAATGGGAAGAACAGTTTCAATGTTTCACTTCCCTCTTTTGCCTATTCTCTTTCTGTCATTTAATTTTATGTATGCAACCGGTCCGGTGTCCAAGGAAGAATCATGTCAAGCAACCCCAAATCAGTTTGGGATTAAAGCTCCGATAGCTCTATCAATATTTAGTCTTGTGAATTTTTACCTGTAGTTTCTTTTGACTAGGGATCCCTTACCAACTTGAACAGCTGGCCAGTCAAGCACGTGGCCAACCTAAATTGTCCGCTTTCTTTGCTTCAAAAGGCAAGTCTATCAGTCGAGATGTTTCTTCTGAGTCTTCTGGCCTGTTGAAAGCTAAAGCTGGGGCTTCTGAATCCAATGGTCTTCTAAATGATAGCAACAGTTGCAATGATGGTGAACTTTTCGAAAGTGCAAGACAAGGTGAGCCAGAGATAAAGGACGGCATTCTAAATGATTTTACCACTTTCAATGTCGATGAGGTGTCTGAATGCACGAGACACGCGAAGACAGAGCTGGAGAATGCTGGAAGGAGGCAGATTGATACAGCGTTTAGTTTGGAAACAACTTCAGAAGGTGATGAATATTCCCATTTAGAAAATGATATGGCAGTCACTGGCACTGATGGATGTAGTATTGGTGCCTTTGGACATTTAACTTCTTCTGGCAATATTGTCTCTGAAGAAAAGGCCACCGAAGAATCATCGGGTTCTCTAGTGGGAGGGCCTTCCCATCATCGCCATTCAACCATAGAGGACCCGAATTTTGTTGAGAACTATTTTAAGGTGCAGATCATTGTTTGTCACCTTGTCCATCTGTCTTTCTTTTTTCTGCCCTTATGTGTTCATACTTGGGTCTGGATGGGCCGTAGTTTGGAGAATTCTTTATACAGGCTTGTAGTTGCAGGCAACTTTAGCCAGATAACATACGTGCCTGTGTTGATATGAGATTATGTTGTTCCGAATATTGGAAAGTCCATGAATTATCTAAGCTTCTGACATGATACAACAAGCTTTTGTATGCTTTTCCATCACGTGTTTCTGTTAAGGTGGTGAAAACTTGAAATACACACATATTTCTAAAAACTATGGCATGTTAGAAAGAAGTTTCTGATGTGCATTTTTTTATCGAGTGTACTTTTGTGAACCTGCTTGACAAAGCTGGTCATGTTTGACGAAGTATGTTTCTACTTTGACGAAGCTGGTCATGTTTCTGATTAAAATGGATATGATATCTAGAAGTTATTTCGATGCATGCCTGCATGCTTATACCATGTTTGGTAGTTGCTACTTTCTTCCAGACATCAAGTTCCATTCTGTTAATCACATGTTAATTATATTGACATACTTCAACCTTTTGGAATGTCCTTATCTTCTGACTTTTAATGATCAGAACTCGAGGTTGCACTTCATAGGAACGTGGAGGAATCGGTACCGCAAGCGTTTTTCTAGCCAGCCTAACAAAAACATGAAAGCAGTCCCTGATGTTAGAAGTGATTCTGCTCAAGCTTGTATAATCCATGTGGACATGGTACTGGTTGATCTTTTTGTTAACTTCTTTTGTTTCACCTATCGTCCAACCTGCTACGGACGCAATATATTGTGTTCTTGCTTTATACTAATCCTATTGCCCAACAGAATAGTAAGATCTCCGACTCGATATGTCAGGTTTTTATGTTGTAGCTTACTGCATCCATTCTCCTCTGCTGCAGGATTGCTTTTTTGTGGCCGTTGTTATTAGGAACCGCAAGGATTTGATGGACAAGCCTGTAGCTGTTTGCCATTCAGACAGTTCCAGAGGAACTGCTGAAATTTCTTCTGCAAATTACCCTGCTAGAGATTATGGTAATATCCTATGCAAGTTGTCATTTTAGCTTTATTCATGGTGTTGGATAATGTTACGCAAATGTTCTTTCTTGGATAGGGGTGAAAGCTGGAATGTTTGTCAGAGACGCCAAGGCCCGTTGTCCCCATCTTCTTATCATCCCTTACAATTTCAAAGCTTATGAAGAGGTTTACAATCGTTCCGCTTTCAACCCTCCCTCCCCTTCTCCCAGAGAAGGAATTTTGTTGATCAGTGTTCACAGTGTTTATAGATTTTGAAGCCTCACTTTTGTGGCAGGTGGCTGACCAATTTTACAACATCTTGCACCAACACTGCAACAAAGTTCAGGTGTGTATTTAAGCTTTTCACATAATCACATGTTTTCTTTTTAGGTTTGGTAATGAACTTTGCATTCAGGCAGTCAGCTGTGATGAAGCATTTTTAGATATAACTGATTCAGAGGTGAAAGACCCTGAGATTTTAGCGTCAGTGATAAGAAAAGAGATCTTTGAGACTACAGGCTGCACTGCAAGTGTGGGGATAGCTGGCAATATGCTTATGGCTCGTCTTGCCACCAGAGCTGCCAAACCTGATGGTCAATATTATATTCCTCCTGAAAAGGTATTTTTGGGAGCTAAATCTGTGTTTTTTCAATTCATTTTTTTCTTCAAGAAAAATTACTTTTTTATGGTGAAACTATTTCCAGAAATTAAATTCAATTTTTTGGGGCTAACAAACATTAGCTGAAACCTAAGTTTTGGTATTTTGATATTTTCTCATGCTTGGTCATTACTTATTGATATGATGATCTGTCAGGTGGATGAGTATTTGTTGCCGCTACCTATCAAGGCACTTCCAGGCATTGGTCGTGTCTTGGAGGAAAAGCTGAAAAAGAAAGGAGTTCAGACGTGTGGCCAACTGCAGATGTATTCGAAGGTCAAGTAATTAGCAAACAGTTTTTGATTATTGTCATGTTACTCTGTGTTTGCTGCTGTATACTTATCTAATATGTTACGATGTTGTATACCCACTACTCTAGTTTTTTTTACTACTTTAAGGCTAACTTAAGAAAGGGACACGGTATCAAGTGACTTATGGAGAAATGATTTAATCTTGTATTGACATCATAATTTTTGTAATGGCAGGATTCCTTACGGAAGGAGTTTGGGATTAAAACTGGGGAAATGTTATGGAATTACTGCAGAGGTGTAGATAATAGGCTAGTAGATGTAATCCAGGTTTCTACAGAACCTTTATTCTATTCTGATTTATTCGGAGTATGTTTCTAGCATTCATTCTGTTTATTGGAGAAATAAAAGGAATAGAAAAAATGAGGAAGAAATGAAAGCTGGCAGAAGCTATTGGATAACACAAATTTGTTTCAGACGGACACTTTTCGTCTTATTTTTCAGACGGGCATATGTGACCATTTTATAGTTAAATGTAACCACAATGGTATAGGCAGTGTTATAGCTTATGGTAACTGGTTTTTCAATAGTTGTCACATTTAACTGTAAAATGGTTACAAAATCTCGTCTTATTATTTCAGACCAAAAAGGCCCGTCTGAAGCGAGACGCATTGATTGGATAATCTTAGCTTTGTGAGAAGGCTTGGCAGATTCTTCTAACATGGCCTTGTATTTGCCTCTTCCAAGGACCTATATTAGCCTCCTTCAAGAACCTATATTTGCCTCCTTAAAGGACCTCTATTTTTGAAAAATAATTATGAAATTCCATCGTGAAGAATTTGATAATTTTGATTTGAAGACATGTTTGCTCTGCAGGAAAGCAAGTCTGTTGGTGCTGAGGTAAACTGGGGTGTCCGTTTCAAGGATAAAAAAAATGTTAGTACTTGGTGTATCATGAGTCTTTTTTCACTTGTGTTTCTTTTCATCTGGCATATGTTTCAAAAAAGTTTCTATATGTGCTTTGTAGAGTGAGCACTTTCTGTTAAGCCTGTGTAAAGAGGTAGCACTGCGTCTGCAGGGATGTGGTGTACATGGGAGAACATTTACTCTAAAGGTAATTATTATCCTTTTCAGTAAAAGATAATTTGTAATGTTTATTCTACATATCTTTTACGTTTCTCATTTCCGATGTTCTTTGGTTATAGATTATGATGGTATAAAGAAAAAATGGATGCTCTTCTTTTTACTGTGGAATAGCAGTCATTCGATGCAATTCCCTTGACACAATTTTCATTTTGGGGCATGCAGAGACTCTCTCTAGAACACGGGGGTTAGGGTGCGTACAACTGACACCCCTCACCCCTGTAATTATTGTAGATTTGTAGGATCCCTTGAAGCACTGTGTTACTATTTTTGTTGCTGTACATAATGCATATAGCTTTTACATTGTTGCCTTTTATTTTGTTTACTAAGTTTCTATATTCTTATTTGTCGGACTGGTCCCTTGTTGATCTTGAAATAATAGACTAGTGTTATTTTTTTTTTTTTCACTTACGTTTTAGACTGTCATGTTTGTGTCTCCAAAATGAGCAGATTAAAAAGAGAAGAAAGGATGCAGAGGAGCCAGCAAAATACATGGGATGTGGTGATTGTGAAAATCTGAGTCATTCCGTCACGGTATGTGCTTATTAATCTGGACATTCCATTATAAAGTTTGTGGGCACTAGGACTTAATATTTGAATTATAGGTACCTGCTGCTACTGATGATGTGGATGTGCTTCAAAGGATAACAATGCAGCTCTTTGGCACATTCCATATAGGTTAGTATGTCTGTCAGTTATGTAGCTGGCATTTCATGAGAAGTTTGAACATAAGAACATTGCCTTAATTGTTAAAGTTGCCTTCATTTTTCAAAATTCATACTTCCTCTGTTTCATTTGTGTATATGCTCCAAACTATGTGAGGGGAATTTTGAAAAACATATAGAATCAAATGGAGCAGAGGAAGGATAAATCAAAGAAAGATTGGAACTCTTTAAGACTAAAAATTTTGAAATTAAACCGTGTAATATTGGATTATTAGAGATTTAAGATCAGCTGAAGTCAAATTAATAGAGGAGATTGGAAATTAATTTAGAAAATAAGAAAAGAAAGATATGAAACAATTTGACTATTTTTTGGCAGTTTTAGTCTGCGTCAATTTAACTTTAGTCTCTAACTCTTTAGTTAAATTCATTTACAATTCATCTCCACCCAGAGACTTGGTCTATTAACTGGAACATTGCTGATCAAAATATTAAATTCCATTCTTTTTAAGTTGCTGCTCAGGGTTGCGCATGAAATTAGTGGCATGACTCTTATGAGACAGATTCTATATGTAGTGGTTCGTAATACTTGTAAGTATATGAGCTACAATTAGAACTGATCATGTTACCCTGCTCCTTATGCTAGTGGTTAACTGAATTTGAAAGGAGGTAAGGTGAAATAGGCAACAGCTACAATAGTTACTGCAGATGGGATGTTGGCATCAGAGACTTGGAGAAGCAGGAGTGATTGTGGGATTGTGTATGCTGTGCTAGGTTTGTTTTGGAGTATCTGACGATATTTGATAATGTTGAACTCTAGAAAAAGGGTTTCTTCAAATCCCATGGAGCTGCTGGTGAATAAAGAAGATGGGTTTTGGGTAATGCATGATGGACTATGGGAAAAGGGAATAAAGAAGTTCTGAAAACAAACGCGCATAAAAATTTACCTTCGCTTTGTTTCCCTTCTCTTTTCCCTTCGATTCTTCTCAGTCTTTCATTCTTCTGCTGTCTCTTTCCCTTTCATGTTTATTACTTTATTTCACTTATAAATTGGAGCTGTGCGAAATACTAGAGGGTAATGGACATGCTTCTGTCTTACTAGATGTTAAAGATATTCGTGGGGTTGGATTACAAGTGACCAAGCTGGAGAGTGCTGATATTGTTAAACAAGGTTCGTCTGAGACTCTGAGGCTATTTGAGCTTTTTATCATACGCGGTAGATAATACGTTTCCATTAGATAGATATCTTGTTTTTAGGCTGCCTGTGCTTGCTTGTGGCATGGATGTATTCGTTTATTTTGCGACTTTTAATTGTATGTGCTGTGGCTTATTGTTTATATCATTTTGAAGGGCTTGAGCGAAGCACTCTAAGATCATGGCTTGCATCAGGCACAACGAGCCATATGGAAAAGTCTAACTCACCTAATGCCGGTATGTTGCCAACACCTTTACTTAGGTTCACAGCTGTTAGCTTATCTTTTGGATTTGTAGGCGTCTAGGCGATGTTGGAGTCCAGCTCCATGTGTTTCTACTCCCAATAATGCTACAGGTGAAAACCATGGTTCATTGACAACATTGCACAAGTTGCAACATATTGATGGAATGTGTTGGTTTTGCGCTCTTAAGCAAGTGCATGTTGTGTTGCACCATCTTTTATCTGCCTTGAGTTTACTTGCTTGAGTGTTAAAAAATGGAAGTTATCGTTGTGAGTTTGCAGTTCTGGAAATCAACCATCTGTGCTTGCATTAATAAAATGAAGTTTGTTGTTTCTTTGCAGATCAAATAATATTAAATTTATCTTGTTCCTTTGCAGGTGAGGTCCACCCTGAGCTTGATCAACCTTCGCCTAGGTTAAACGCTGCTGGGAGTCTACCATCTGTGGATGATCTTGACTTGGATGTTATTGAGAACCTACCTTCAGATTTGTTCTCTGAACTAAATGGCATGTATGGGGGAAAGTTGAATGATCTGATCTTTAAAAGAAAAGGAACATTAGGCAATCAACCTGCCAGTGCTATTTTGGTGAATGGAGTGGGAGGTAATCATGCTGATTTTGCTTTTTTAGAATACCTAATTTTTTTTATCAGTATCTAATATCAATTATTCATGTAGGCAAGAGTTTTGATGGACAGTTGGAAGCCTCTAATACTGTACAAATCAATATTCAAGAGAAAAATGGGGTAGAAGTCTTTTTTTTTTTCTTTCCATCATTTTTCAATTGTATGTTTGTGTTTATCTGTTACTGGTGTGAAGTTCCCATTCTGGCTGAAAATTACAACTGCCGGCCTCAGAAATGCCTTGTGGCATTCTAAACTTGTACGAAGTATGTAAACTGTTGGGAACGTTGGTATGCAGATTATGGGAATTTGTTTTTATATGGAGGAAATCTTAAAAGATGGTATCTTTGGTGTCACACAAGGTTTGAAGGACATAAAAATTGTGGTTTTAGTACGATAGTACCATATGGGGACTAATGAAAACTGAAAAGTACACTCATAGGCATATATGAAGTTAAGTGTTTTTGACCCTTACAAAGACTAGATTAGTTTGGGAGAACAGTAGAATGTGCATAGAGTAAGTGTTGAAAATGGCTGTGGTGCGTACTTTACCGAGTCCATGTTTGTGGAGATTTGGTGTTTCTATGATACGGAATTGATTCTTTATTGAAATGCCTAGATAGTTTTTTTTTCAAAGCATAATACTGAAGGTTTGATGTCACAACTTCTTCTATTTGTAGTGCAAGGTAATCATTGAGAATCGTATCTGACGCTTAGTTCTTGTTATGGTGTTTAGGCTGGGTGTAGCAACAGTAAGGAAACAGAAGCTGTGTCTGCTTCTGGTGCAGAAACATTTATCTTGAATCCTGTGCTTGACTCGGTTAATGTGGATGTAATGCCTTCGTCTTTAAGTCAAGTGGATATAACTATACTTCAACAGTTACCTGAGGATTTGAGGGCAGATATAGTTGGGGCGCTTCCTGCACATCGAATGTCGAATTGTTCTACCGAACACAACATCACTGCGCCAATAGTGGAATTAAAACTGGCTTCAACAGAGTTAGCTAAATCTCAGAACTTCTGGGTAGGAAATCCTCCGTATTGGGTTCTCGAGTTCAAAACAAGCAACTGCTTGATGTTGAACATCCTGGCAGAGATGTATCTCAAGTCAGAATCGGAGCTGTTGTCTTCTACTTTACAACGTTGTCTCTCTGGATTGCTGTTGTTTGGTGAAGTAACAGAAGATCTTAGCGATGAAGCTTCAAGTAGTCTATGCGAGCTTTTGAGGCAGTATATCCAGCTAAAGCTAGAGATAGACATTGAAGAAATCTATGTTTGTTTTCGTCTTTTGAAAAGGTATGCGCATTGCTACTGGCTTTGTGATAAAGATAAATTCAATTGATATATGATTCTAGCTTGTTTGAGACATGTTTCGTAGCTTTTTTGTCTTGTTTCAGCCATGGGAGGTTAAGCATACACCTAGGTCTGGTCGCTCATGATCGAGTTTATAATTCAACTGTTGACTTAAGTACTTAATATAAATAATGAATCTTTCTTTGAGCAGCCGTATCATTTTGCTACTAACTTACTTCAAAGTAAGATGGATGGAGACACAATACATGACATGTATGTAAGAGTTCAGTAATTTATGTAACCAAGGATGAAAGCAATGTTATTAGGATCAGGATTGTACTTTGAATCAATTGATTGGTTAGAATCGGATTGTAGGATTCTACAAAAAACATACCTTTCTTGTTAAAACATGTTACTAAAAACTTATGTTTAAAATCATCACTAAAAGCGTTTAAATAAGGAAAATTGTTTATTAAAATCCCGTTTTCTATAAATTTACACGTAAATTATATACTGCAACCAAAAAAGGCAAAAAATTACATTAGAACGGTAGAATTGGATTGTTGAGTCGCGGGATCGTATGATTGTGTTATGAACTTATGATTCTATGACTAAATTTTTTTAAATAAATTGGATCGTAAGATCCTACAAGTTTAAGATTCTACCAAGGTTCAGGATTGGTCCTGATTCTGTGTCGTGTCATATGTGGTCATTTGTTGGTTTTCTATTGTCGTGTTGTTTCAAAGTACAGTTATCCCCCTGTTTCTCGTTATGACACGGGGTGGCTTTTGTAGGCTGGCGAAGAAATTCAAGGCTTTCTTGGATGTATATGATACTGTCTTGCCTGGTCTTCAGGTTTGCCTTTTACTTTTTACATTTCACATCTATTCAGTTTGTCATACGCCTTTTTCTTGTTAATATGCTGTCATATGAGCCTGTCCATGTTTCAATTTCTAGCTGGCAATAAAGGAATTATATTATTTGAATCTTCTATTTGTCTTTCACATTGACCTTTCTCTTTTGCGTTTTACTGGGATTCCTGAAGTGTAGCGAACATGCTATCTGCTACATGTTATTTGAATTGTCTTTCGGTAGCATTTACTGACCTTTTCTTATTCTACCTACATTCTTAATTCTGCATTAGTGCACTTACCTAACACCTTACATCTACTTCCATATGAAGCTCCAGCTGTTAACTTTTTTCTTGCGTTATAATTTGCCAGGGCTGTGTTAGTGAAATCTATGGAGGAAACATGCATCTACCTTCTGGGCAGTAATGGGCACTCATAACATTCTAACAGTTGGCAGAGTAAAAGCGATTTTCATTGTATCAGACTTTGCAGAGTGGCTGATTTTGCTTGACATCAATGTTTCCATCATTTATATCAAAGGTATCTTGATTTTACACGTACACGTTGAACAAAAGACTAAAGTAAATTTCGAAATTAAATCTGGAATTGTCATGACAACAGTTTGTCTCAGACTTCTGAATGGGAAATACTGTGAGCCTAATGCCCTTTTGCCGGGATGACGGATAAGCGTTTGATGCGCAGCACTTGTGAAAACTGCCATCTTTCCGACAATGTAGAGTCGAGAATGTCAGATGAATGAGAGGTATTGTTAATGCATCCTGTTGAGAAATTTTTTTATGGACTGACCCTACCTCCTCACAAAAGCCATGGTCTTTTGGACTTCACTTCGGTTGGTGCACTATTAGTATTTTTGCTCTTCAAGTCCTCAATTTCGTTCCTTTGAGATCACGTCAGGCCCTGTAAGTTAGGTTAAGTTAAATCAAGTTTTGTTCAGATAGTTTGGAGTCTAAAAGAACAGGGCCAAAGCTCAAAGGGAGTGAAGTGTGTCATTGCATTATACTCCGTATTTGTTAAATTAGGCAAGCCTAATTCCACGTGATGATCTTCTTTTGCCGTGGAGATTATTCATTAGAAATCCATATCGTAGTTGAAAAGGCAACAACACAAGAAAACATCACCTTAAGTCCCTTAACAACCCCGTGGAAGAGAGTAATTCCCCATTGGATTTATGTCCTCCCTAAATCAACTTTACTGTGTGCAGATGTTCGCTTGGTTATTTTAGTCTTTAAAGTTTAAATGTTGTACTCATGGCCTCGTTATGAATATGCCATTTTCAAATAATAATTATGACTCCTTCAGTATCCAAAAAATTATATTACTGTTGCAAACCTTGAGCTGACATTGGAAAATTAGACACGACGAACACAATTTTGATGCTTTTGGAGCGTCTAGTCCAAATTGGAGAAAACTGCAATCCTGTCCTGGTATCCTGTATTAGGGAATTTTGATTTCATTCTTGACTTCAATAGTCGAATGTTGCAGGTGGCAGATGTAGCCGTATTTCACACATTTCTCTGATGTTACGAGGATCTTTAGAATCATCAGATGATAGGACAATCTGTTGTACACCATTAAAGAGGTAAAGCTTGATTTGAACTGGAGTTTCAGTTGAAAACACATCTTCGCTTTGTTGACTCATATTGTATCCTGAACGTCTTAGGATGGTGTGCTACACCGAAAGTTTTGCCATGGCATATGGTGTGCTGGATACAGTTTGCCAACTTAGACATCATAGATTTTCTGATTTTGTTTTCTTTTGGATGGCTTGATCTCTAATTCTCTATGTTTTCAAGAATAGTGTTGTGTACATTTGATTCCTCTCAGTTATAATCACAAACCTTTTTAGGCACTAAGATAACGACATAGCGTTTTTTACTATTTTCGGAACTAGGCTTAAAGTTGACAAGGGAAATAATTTTCATCACTTTATTAGCGTCTAAATGGAATTTCAGTCTTATGGTACTAAAGTATCCTTTTCATTATCTATACAATATGACAGCCTTGAATAGGAAACGGAATGTTATGGACGGTCATCCGTACAAACAAGGCTATGATAGTACGGGCTATGGAATATGATGTAAACTAGCTGTAGCTCGGTAGCAGCTGGAAGTCCGCGTTCTGACTCAGTCTCATGTATTTTTAAATATTCAAGTATGACTGCAAAGTGCAATCTCTATGCCATTCAAACGTGTAGGTGGTTTGTTTACTTGACCACCATAGACAGTAGACCCGTGTAGTTGGTTGCTCAATTATCTGTTTATTTTGTAGAGATATGATGAAGTCATCATGACCTAGCTGTCAATATTTATTCTTTCATACCAGTATTTCACAGTATATTTTTTAAGAAGTCAATGTATTCCGTTTCATATTAATAAAGTGAATTAATAGAATCTTTGGTACTATTGTTTTTACAATAAGTCTTGCTTCAGACAGTCTGAAATAAGACGGATCAAGTGTCACCATTTTTTTTATAGAATGTAACCATTTAATGATAAAATGTTATAACTAAAGTTGTCATTTTTTACCCTAAAAAAGATGGAACATTTTATCAGAAAATAGTAGAAGTAACATTTTATCGTGCAATGGCTACATTTGGTCCGTCTTATTTCAGACGAATTTCCTGTCTGAAATAAGAATTTGCGCTGTTTTTATGTATTGTGATAAAATGTGATCAACTGGTAAGGCCGTAAGGGGTTGGTCTAGCTTAATCAGATGTCTCGTATTCGAGCACTGGAAATGCACAACAATTTTAGAACTTTTGAGGGAGAGATTTACCGCCCTAGTGATCCTACTTGACCCGAATCCGGACTAAACTGTTTGATTAACACCAAAAAACAATGTAATCCGTGGACGGAGCAAATGGGTGACTCGTAGGAATTATGGCCTCTTTAAGTAATGTAAAAATTAAATACTCCACATCTCTTGGGAATTTTTTTGGTCTTTTTCAATGTTAGTTTACATTACTAATTGAGTGTTCTAATAATAAATCATGGCTCCACCAGTAGAACGATCGCTGATATTTTAGTTAAGATGTGAATGAAAAGTAACACTCCTACACAACTATTCGTATTAACGAACCTCCATCCGAAGTATATCTACCACTCGAAGAGAAGACAACTAAAAATTGTTTTGGTTGTAGGTACTTGTACTTGGGTACGTAAATACTTGAAAGCTCCATTTGCAATAATAAAACAATTGCCGCATAATCAGGTAACCAAATCCCATACCTTTAATTTCCGACATTTGACTTATTCCCAAGCGTGGTTCGTCGTTTTTCCAGCTTCAAAGTTCAAACCCCATGTCATTTGATTTCCTTTATTTACGTGTCAAACTATTATCTATCTATTCAAACCTTTGAATTAAAAATAACAACCGTTTACTCCTTCCTCAAGCATTCATTTCCCACAAAATTTCCAATTCCACCAACTTAAACAAAGTCAACATTTATTAGATTTAGCCATATCTCGTAAAAAAAGTCTTACTATTATACTACGTACCTACTACTCTATATAAATGTCCAATCCTCCCATCTTTCTTGACACAACAAATTAACACAATATCAAAGCAAACCAAACCAAATTTCACTTTCATCAGTCTTAATATTTTTTTCAAAACCGAATAAAATGAGTTACGCTTCCGTTATTTTACACTTTAATATGATTCTTCTCATCATATTCTTTTTTGGCTTATACAACTCCATGCATGTAGAGGGGTTGAGACCTTTGAGAGATGAACAAAATTCTCGAAATTCCTCATTTCTGAATCTTGTTCTCAGTAGAGCGCATTCCGGTCCCAGCCATCGAGGAGGCGGCCACTGATGGCCTTGCGAAGTACTGCTGGACTGCTGGAGTAATATGGCAGAGATTTGTTTATGGGATTGAAAAGCATAGATGAATTTTTGAGTTTTTTTTATTATTTTGTTCTGATTTTCCGGGAACGTTTAGTTTCAAGGTAGGTTTGAATCACACATGTAGATAGCACTAACTGTATAGAACTATAGATATGGGCGGATGATCCATAGACAAGCATTTAGACTTCAATTTTTTATCCTTTGGGGATTTATTTTTTTATCTTAATGTTGATTTGTATTGTACTAATAATAGTTACGTTATCTGAAATATAAAAAAAACACATTATCATCCACTCCCATGATCTCAGGGATTTCGATTTATGGCGTGTACTTTTGTTTCTTGCAAATGAAGTTAAATATCATTCAACAAGAGGCAAAGAAATTTATTACAATAATACTGGAATCAGCAAACACGAGCTTGGAAATGATAATTGATGGTAGAAAGCAAGACTTCTTGTTGTATCACGCCTTGCATGCGACGTTGACGATTCCAAAGGCGACTTAAGTAAATATTTACGTCCATTGTGAATGCAATAAACAGTTTACCTAAAAACGGGAAATGATAATTCCTCCAGCCAAATCATTTAAGTTCAATCCTCATCCAAAATTACACTTTCTAATGAACAATTATTGTGTGATAAGGAACATTTGGTATATAAAGTTCGTTTATTCATCATTTAAGCTGCAAAAGAAACAAAGAAAGTGTGTATTCACTTTACATGCCGACAACTCCTCTTTGTTGAAAGTCAAGGAACCCAGATAATGTCAATTTCGTATAATAATTAAAAACAAATTAAAAGGGAAAAAAATTGTGGCTGCTGGGATTCGAGCCCAGGTCTCCACGGCCACAACGTGGAATTCTTACCACTAAACTACAGCCACTTTGTTGATTAACTAATTGAAAGCTGAGAAATATCAAAGAATAGAGAACGCGTGGATGACAAAAAAGAAATACAAAAAATCCGACCTGCCGGATTCGAACCAGCGACCTAAAGATGTCTGTGATCACCCACTACAGTCTTCCGCTCTGCCAACTGAGCTAAGGTCGGACTTGCTTCTCCTGCCCCATAAAAATATAATATTCAATCCAATAAACTACAAGAAGTTAAAAAGTGTGGCTGCTGGGATTCGAGCCCAGGTCTCCACGGCCACAACGTGGAATTCTAACCACTAAACTACAGCCACTTTGGTGATTGTTTTTACAACGTTTTGTATCTATAAATTTATACTTCATAAGAGTTACTTGAATTCCGTCAAAGTTGTAGTAGATTACTATCTTTGCTTTTGGGTTTTTTTTTACATATTACCTTGTATTTTTTTCGAATTTTGCATGGTGTCCTTCGCTTTTTAAATTTAGTAGATAATTCTTAAAACACCCAACCTGCTATATTCGAGTTTTCATATAATTAAAGTTTGTAAAGAAAATATGTTTACGATTGAGTAAACGATTTTTTTTTTTTTTTTTTTTTTTTTGGCAACTGGCAAAAAAGATTCCTATGCCATAGTCATGGCCCTTCTCGCTAGGAGATGAGCCTCAACATTATTTTTCCTACATACATAGCTAAAACAGAGACAATGAAAATTTGGCGTTAGATAGAAAATATCCTCTAGAACTCCTTTAGTCTGGTAGTGCTTGGATCCCAAACCTGCACATTGAAACACAAATTGAAGGCAATCAGACGAGAGCTCCACATAAAGAAAGTTGTTACCGAGAACCCACTGTATGGCCTTCAAGGCCCCCAAGGCCTCGGCTTGTAATGGTGATTCAGCACGCCCCTTCTCCCCTCCTTTATAAATCACATTCCCATTTTCATCATAAGCTACCCATCCCCAAGCAGCCGTCCAAGTTTTTTCCTAACTCGCATCAACCATAACCCGCACTAAACTACACGACCCAAAACCCCCAGTCACATACACAGGATGTCCATTCCGCACTAATTCACCCTCAACATCCGGTAGGTCGTTGTTATTACCGGTACCATGCTCCGTTGAGGTGGCTTCATCTTTTTCAATAAATCCTTTCATAGCACAGGTCACCAATTGAGTATAAGCTGAAAAGAAACCCTTGGGGTTGAACATCTCACCTCTAAAAATCACATTATTACGCAAATTCCAAATGGATGCAATGGTTGCGCTAAATTGAATGATCCGAATTTGCCAATCATTCAAGGTTCTCAAGTATTGGATCCAGTTGACAATCCAGTCACCAACTTCCAAATTACAAGTCTGTTCAGTGTTAATCCCAAGTTGTGAACCCGCCCAAATCCTTGCTGTAATACTACATTCTTTGAAAAGATGGTCAACCGTTTCAACCGATTCCCTAGTACTACGGCACAAAGGGCATAGAGGGTTCCCCGTTAGATTTCTCCTAACAAATTCCCCTCCTACAAAAAGAGAATTCGTAAGGATTTTCCAAATAAGGATTTTCCATGACTGTGGAATTGTAAGGTGCCAAAGCCGTTTACCACAAAACTTTTTCCTCCCTTGATTTAATCTTGATTTGTCCAGAGATGTACTTTTCCTCATAAACAATTCAGTAAATAAAAGCCCGTACCCGCTTTTAACCGTGTATAAGCCAGTTGAGGAGAAAGGCCAAATAATCTCGTCCTTCCCATCATTAATTCTCAAAGGTATAGCCAGAATTCTTTTCGAGCTTTCATCATCAAAGAGCATATTGATCAAGTCCTGGTTCCATCCCCCATTAATTAGGCATAGATCTCTTATTCTTAAATCTTTAAGGAAATTAAACTCCGGAACCAATAACTCACCCTTGGTGCCAAAACATTCATCGAGGTAGAACGGCCAAAAACCTTTTCTCTGAAAATTTGACAAAAGATCGAATTTTCTCCGGTCACGAGTCTCCAAGCATGCTTGGCCAATAATGCCTTATTAAGGCATTCAATATTACGTATCCCAAGTCCTCCTTCCTTCTTTGGTAGACTAGTGAACATCCTACTACACCAATGAAGGGACTTACCCGATTTGCACCCAGCCCACCAAAAATGTGACAAAAGAGAGTTGATTTTTTTTGTTACACTTACCGGTATTTTGAATACCGATAGAAAATAATTAGAAATGTTTGATAGGACAGAGTTGATAAGAGTAAGCCTCCCCGCTGGAGTTAGAAACACACCATTCCACGAGGAGATACGTTTTGTGACATTTTCAATTAAGCCCTTGAAAATTTTCTTCTTGGATCCATGGAATTCCGTAGGCATGCCTAGGTATTTCCCTACTCCTTTATGCTTCTTAAGTTTGAAAACTTTTATACAAGTTCGGATTTTACAGAGCTTCATGCTTGGGCTATAAAGAATACCACATTTTTCTTCATTTAGTGCCTGCCCCGAAGCCGCACAATATTTGTCAAGAATACGTTTAAGAGACCTTATTGCATTTCCCCTGTCTTGAATGAAGAAAATTGAATCTCGGCAAAAAATAGATGAGTTAGTGGCCGCACTCCTTGACAAATCCGAATCCTTCTCAGTACCCCCACTTCTTGCGCATGAACCATGTTTGCTGATAACACTTCCATACAAAGCAGAAACAGATAGGGGATAAGGGGTCCCCCTGTCTCAGCCCACAAGCAGGTTTGAATTGCTGTAAAGGTTTACCATTGAGCAAGACCTCATATGACACAGTGCTCACACAAGCCATAATAAGACGAATCATTTTTTCAGGGAATCCAAACTTAAATAGAACTGCTTCCAGAAAATCCCATTGTACTCGGTCCTACGCTTTACTCATATCCGCTTTGAAGGCAAAACTTCCTGATACGCCTCGTTTATGTGAGTTAATCTTATGAATGGCCTCATGTGCAAGAAGGATGTTATCACTTATACTCCTTCCTGCAATGAAGGCATTTTGATGATCTCCCACCAAATATCCCATGATTTTAGATAATCTATTAGTAATGCATTTGGTTATTATCCGCATAAAAACATTACAAAGGCTGATGGGCCTATAGTCCTTAACTTCCTCAGGGCTATCACATTTAGGGATTAGCGCTATAAAAGTTCTGTTAACCTCCCTTAGAACCAAGCCCGAATTTAGGATTGATAAAACAGCCTTAGTAAAATCTTTCTTAATGACATACCAGCATTTTTGGTAAAAGATGGCAGGGATCCCATCAGGCCCCGGAGATTTCGTAGGCCCCATCTGAAAAACCGCCCTTCTAACCTCTTTAGCAGTAAAAGGTCTTCCCAACACATCCAAGTCATCCTCTAAAACCTTGGTTTTCAAATGCTTTAAGACTCCCTCGAACCCATACTCGGCAGTAGGAGTAGTGACATTCACATTGTTACTTGAGTTGTGAGGCCTGTTGGAGTAAAGTGTGACAAAATAATCTTGAAAGATGTTACTTACCTCTTCCTCCTTATAGGACCAGGCACCATCTTTTCCTTTTATCCCAAGAATGAAATTCCTCCCTGCTCGGACCTTAACCCAATTAAAGAAATATTTTGTGCAAGTATCTCCGTCAACCATCCATTTGATTTTTGCTCGTTGTTTCCAGTAAGTAGCCATAGCAGTGGCGAAGTTCCGAACCTCCTCGTTGACTCTATCATATTCCTCAGTACTACCCCCCCTCAAAGCTAGCTCCATACCCTCCTCTAATCTTTTATCAAAGTCATCCCATTTTCCGGACCATTCCTCACGCTTATCCATTGACCACCTTTTAACAGCTTGCCTTACTCGTGAGAGCTTTCTGACCACCTGAAAAGCCGGTGATCCAATGTCCCGAATATGCCACATCTCCTTAACCCGAGTTAAACATTCTGGGTACTCCAGTGCCCATGCATCAATTTTATACGGCTTCTTACACGAGTTCTTAGTGAGGTTTAAGTCCACTTCATTTAAGTTAATGATATAACAAATTATTATCAGAAGATCAACAAAAAGTTTCATAAAATAAACATTTAATAGAAGGGGTCAAGACGGGTGAGTGCTATGAACTATGATCACATCAGATCATGGTGATCAAATAGTAATGATACAAATGATGATGATAAGAGAGATGAGAGATGAGAGACGAGAGAGAATGAATGAGAGAAAAGTAATTTGTATATTATGAATCTAGTGAAGTAATAGAATACAGGGTATGTATATTTATACAAGGTTGTTAGTCTAAGTCTAAGTTAGTTAAACCTAACAAACTCTATATTCCACAAGTGCATATTGGATATTTCAAGAGGTTTCATAAAATTTAGGGGTAGGATTGTAGGGGTGATGTTCTGAAAAAACAATAAATATCATGTAGAATTCGAAAAAACACGAGGGTACTAGGTAGATTTTAGTCCAAGCTTAATATCATGTAGGCTTCATAATACATCAACATGAACCGTGATATTGAACTAAGGCAAGGATATTAGTTGATGCCAAAAAAATTCAGAAACTTTGATGCCTCATGTCAACCCTTGCTCATACAAATAACGCCACGATTTTGAAATCTTAAATGCATCGGTAAGATACATCATACGTAGAATTATAGATGTCTGCTAACTTTGTAAATAAATTCCAGGTGATAATCATGACCTTGTTTCAAACCCGTCAATATAACTACCCTAAAAAAAACTTTTCTTACATCCAAAAAAAAACATAAGATACTTATTATCGTTTTGTCCACATGCCTCAACATTATCAAAATTATTTAACATGTTTTTTCCAATATAAGTAATTGAGTGCAGGACTGTTTCTATGGATCAGCTTGTAGAATGGCTGAGATTACTTCATCTATGGACACAAACTTCCGCCTTTGTTTCAGGAGCATTTTCGCCAAGTTGAGAGCCTTTCGCTCACAGTCAGCCCGTTTGCCAGCATCAACTATCGACTCAAAATCCTCAACATGCGCGACACCCACGATTCTCCTGTACCAAAATAAAATAAAAGAGAAATCACTGAGTATCTCACATAGAAGAGAGATCATTTGTGTACCATTGAATGTCTAGTTAATAGAAAGCACTAATGGCACTGTCAGTGTCTAAAGACTAAAGAGGTCCAGCAAATGGCAGTGAGAGGGGACCAATGGTTCGGATGTACACATCCTTGCCTTGTGTCAAGGACGAAAACAAATTCTTCTCAAACTACGTTACTTTGACTCTTCACCTTTCGAACCATCTTTATTATGGGTCATCCGAAGACGACCTTTTTGGTATCTCGAGTTTCTGTGCCCTTAACCCCTTCCCATGCTATTTGAGGCACGGGGGGTACGTTGATGGTGAGTGGAGGCGCCGAAGTTTATGCAATGCAGAGACCAAAACAAGCATGTACATTGCAAATACCATAGAAAGCAGACGGAAATGTCACCTTATCATCTTGGCAGCGCCAAACCCAAGAGAATCATGGAACAAATCTCTCATGTACTTTGTCTGTACTTGTTGCCAAACATCAGGGTTGTTATAAATTTGAAGAAGATATGCTTCACCAGAACCATCTTTGTTTTCATCCCATAGTGCAATAAATTTCTTGTAGAAAAAATTCCAAGTTTCTTCGATTGTCTTTAGTATCCATTTCTTGTACGCCTGTACATTACAACACATCAACAAAGCTCAATCATAAATTTGTGGTCGAATAAGGTATAAGGCGTAGGTGTTGCTATAACTAGCATGTATCTGCCCAAAAAAAACACAGCGGGCACTCCAGTAATTCAAAGTCAAACAATAATGAAGGGGGAAATGAACTCCTTAGTTGATCGTTGGTGAAGGAAAATGAAAATCACGCAATGAGCAAAATCATGGAATATTCACAATGTAAATGCAAGAGTCGCCGAAAAAGGTAAGCCGAAAAAGAAAATCGAATAAATAGGAAGACAGGTCAACTTGATGAAATAGTGGGTTTCACACCTTCCTATCATTTCCTTCAGTAGCATGCCCATCTTGAGCAAAGTAGGCCAATATAAGATTTCCCAAGTAGGCTCCTATATCAAATCCCATTGGTCCATAGAAAGAAAATTCTGGGTCAATCACTTGGGTCGAGTCCTGGGTAACCATTACAGAACCAGTGTGAAGATCTCCATGAATCAAGGCTTGGGCTCTTTCGCAGAACCTTTAACATGAAAAACAGCAATCAATACACTCTTCTAGATGAAAATAACAGTACAATTTCTCTCCGTAGCAAAAAGGCTATAGATTGAATGGAGAGCACACTTACATGGATTTCAATTGAGCAATTTCAAGCTTTAGATCATTATCCTCACGGACAGCCTCCGCATCGTGATCAAGCTGAGGAGAAGTCCAGCGATTATATTGTGATACTTTATATGGGTCAGAGAACACGACTTGCTCGGTGAGCCGGCACAACTCCACATTGCCACAAAATTCAGCAACTGTATTGTAAATCACAAAAAACAAATATTCCAAAAGGAGAAGTGTTGGTAACGAGAGAGAAGTTGCAATAAAAACAAAGGTCGTGAAACACTGAATGGCATAGTAACTTTCAACATACAACGAGAGCAACATTAACTCAGTATATAGTGGAACAAGGTGGGTGGGGACGTACGCAGTCCTACTCCACAACCTTCCTGCTAATTTAAAAAGTTTTATTTTGAATGACCTAAAACGAAAATTGCGTTGAAAATTGCATCAAAGGACTGCTACTTCATAACAAAAAGAAGCATAACCAGTATAGTGAGCCATTTTGTTTTATCCAAATAAAAAAAATGGCGTCTTTAGCAACATGGTTGGTGTATCTTTAGCTCTTATACACAGTAGATCCACATTGTTAAAAATAACTACTATTTATAGACATAAAACAAAAGAGAAACAACAGCAAAGAAGTGCACCTGCCCGTTTATGTTCAGTGGTGGTAGTATAAAGGAGGGAGGTGTAGAACAAGGTCTTAGATATATATTCTGCCATGTGTTCAGCTAGCAAAGGATATTCAACTCCAGCGATCAAACCCTTCCTTAAAATGATGTGTGGAGGAGCCAAATAACGCATGCCAATCAAAGACATCGGATGATCAAAGTGATAGACTTCTGGAACATGTTCAGGGCACAGGCGTCCGTGCTCTTTCAATGTTGTTGCCTCAAAATATGCACGCTCCTTCGTCATTGGCCATGACTCCCCTATGCAGCGTATGTAAGGCAATGCCTAAAAGAAAATAAGCGCTTATTACTTATCTCAAAACGCTAATTTTACTCCCAAGTAAGCAAGATGATACATACTATTTGTCCTATTAATATGCATACATTAAAGAGGCTAAATAGTCAGTGCTAGTGAGTTACTTCGTAGCATATCATTCTTCATGATACCCCAATTCTATGCAAAAATGATAGATAAAATAGTCTCTATGAATGTCACAACTCACATGTATCCCGTTTACCATTAACCTAACCACGATTGTGGGTGCAACGGGACTTGGACAAGCAAGTAGGCAAAAAGGGTTTGGATGGAGGAATTTGAAGATAATCGAAAGGGGAGGGAAACGGAGAGCGACGAGTTTCATTTTTTTTGTTATGAAGTTTGGTTGGGAGGAATGAAGGGATCTAATTTCCGCACTACAAGATGAATTAAAAATTTTCCAACATGAAGAGAGATTTGGATCTAAGGGCCATAACTTCATTCCCTCTCTCCCTCCCTCCTAAGGGTGTGTTGGATAGCAAAAGTAGAGAGACAGGGAAGGGAGGGAGAAGAAGGGAAGGGAAAGGGAAAGGGAGAGAAGGGAAGGGAAGGGGGAATGAAGTGTGGATGTTTGGATACAATTCCCTTCAAATCTTGCCTATTATGGAGAGATTTTGATTAGGCTTGGAGGAGGCAAATTGAATCCCACCAAATCTCTCCCCTTCATTTCCTTCCACCCTCATTTGCTATCCAAACAAGGTATTTTAAATCTCCTACTCTCCCTCCCTTTCTTTTCCCTCCAAATCACTCAATCCAAACACATCCTAAAAGTTCATCCAAACAAACCTTCAATGAAACTCAACTGATGAACCCAACTAAGGATTGTTTATGCTCGTTAATGTCGGAACAAAGTTTACAATTCATTAGTTAAATGAACTTAAACATAAATAGTGTAGTATTCATTTAAACATGTTTAAAAAACAAGTTGAGCATTTATTTTCAAAAACAACTCAATCAAACCGCGTAGACTTTGGATCTCTCGTATGATTCCCTTACCCCGAATTTAAATACTTCGTTTTAACAGCAGAGTCTTGACTTACTTAACACATTCAATTAAGCATTTCTACTTTCTAGTGCTTAGTGCTGGCGTTTGATCTAGTTATCAAGATTGAAAACAAATGAATTTTGTTACACCCCAATAAAAAGCAAGGAGGAATACACAAAGCTCGCTTATGAACTCGGCTTGATCAATACATGAATTTTGAACATGAACAGAATTCCCAAACAAGCTAATTTTCAACATAATGACATCTGTTTAGCCAAATCAAAAGCCGGGAATCGAACTCAACCTAGCCAACCTCTACAACTTGGTTAATTAGCTTGAACATGAATTCGCGTATAACAATTCTAAAGCAGTACCCAATTTGTCTCGGTCATTTATTTACCTTTGATTCAAATACCTTCAATATAAAAAGGTAAACAAATGATTAAGGTAAAACAATGATTGGAAGGGAGTGACAATATCCATATGCCAATATTAATCATTAAAATCAATCTCTTAAATATAACAACCGGATCCGCCTGTTTACAATAACAGTACCATGAGCAGATATTCACGTGTGAGACGGTTTTACATACAAAAGACTAATGAATGATAAAAAGGGAGAAGGGGGAAACCTGTTTAATGACGAGAGAGGAAGACGAGGAAGTGACGATGTAGACGAAGTTAAGGTTACCATCGCCGACTTCTTTGATATCGAGGTTGTCAGAATCTCCGAGAACTGAGGAAAGTGACGGAGTTGACTTGATGTAATCCACCAGTGACTTCTCGTTCAGCTGTTGGAAACCATTTTCGATGGACGCCATTAACAGAGAAATGAAGAGGAAGAGGGAGTGTAGGAATCGGATGCTGTGTGGTGAGAGTGTGAGACTGTCAGCGACTGAATGTATGTAGACACTCGGAAAAGTCTATCATGCTTTTCAACTTTTTCTTGTGTTACTACGCAAATTCTTATTTGATGCTATATTTCCCGTCTAAAATAAAACGGATTAAATGTAGCTATTTTTTGATAAAATATTAGAGAAATTGGTTGATTACAGCCCTTTTAAAAATCACTTTTTGAATATTACAGTCTTATATAATTTTTTTTGTAATTACATCCATAATATTACTTCTGATCAGAAGTTACATCCAAAACATATATTCAGGCGGAAAATTGGTGCAAATTTGAATTTTAATCACTTAAGTTCATCTTTTATGACGAAATTGCCCTTACTTTCATCTTTTATATTCTCTTATGTTCTTCACATTTTATTTGACTATCATCTCTTTTAATTCTCCATATCTTCCACATTCTCACCTAATAAATCTTCCAATTTACCCATTTCTTCAACATTATTCTAATCAATTTAATTGAATGAGACAAATGATAAGAATAATACTCAAATATAGACAATAAAAAGAAGAATATACCAACTCATACAGCTACCCCTAAACCATCGCCTGTCTAATGATTAATTTATTTAATCCGATGACTTACAGAAAACGGCCATAATAATCTATTGCCCTTTCTGCTACTACCCCTTTGGCACTCATATGCATGCTTTGATCTGGGGTTGGCACCCCTACCAAATGCTTATGACAAATCAAAATAAGACCAAAAAGTAATTTTAAATATAAAACCTAAAATTCAATTCAATTTTAGTAATAGAAATTAGGGGAAATGGGCAATGGATTTCAGTAGGGGGAATGGGGAATGGATTTTGTTCAAATAGAAAATAATTATGGTGTTCTTCCAAGTTCCAAGTAGAAATTAGGGGAAATTTTTAGCGATGATGAGGAAGATATAAGATTTCAGGATAAAATGATATGAGAGAGGTAGAAAATCTGGGTAAGTAAGGTATAACACAACACAAGGGTATATCGGTCATATTTTTAAAAAATTCACCGGAATCCTCAACTTGGTGCAATTTTGGAAGAAAAGTGTTATTATGGATGTAATTTACAAAAAACATTATATAAGGCTGTAATTTTCAAAAAATGGTTTTTAAAAGGCTGTAATCAACAATTTTCTCAAAATATTATTTCTATTAGCTATTACACGGGGAATAGCTGCTCCGAAAATATCTTCCCGAAGGATTGATCTTAAGCTGTCAGATGGACTGTCCAAATGAGTAGGTGTGGTGCTAGAATAGACTCCTTGGTTTGCTAAGAAATCAGCTGCCCGATTTGCTTCTCTATACGTATGCTCTAGTCTGACTGTCCAATGCTATTCCCGTATTAAATCTTTGCATCGCTTGACAATAACCTTCAAACTGTTTGTTGACGAGTTGATCTTCATTAATAAGTTTAACGCAAGGAGAATTATCCATGTGGATAAGTAACTTTCTTATGTGAATAGACTTTGCTCTTTCCAAGCCCACCAGGAGAGCTAATAACTCGGTTTTCATAGATGAGCAATTGCCACACGACAAATAGAACGCGGTGATAAAATTACTCGTTTCATCCCTAATAATGCCTCCACCACCGGATGGACCCGAATTCCCTTTTGAAGCTCCATCGGTGTTCATTAGCATCCAAGTATGAGGAGGAGGGAGCCAACGAATGAAAATTTCCGGGTGAAGAGGTTGAGGTTGCGGCACTAGGAAATCGAATCGGTCAAAAGCTAGCTTGGTTAACTCGACTTGACGGTAGATAAAAGCTTGGGGTTGAGTCGGGTTCTCGTTTTCACAACCAAAAACAATATTGTTTCTCCATCGCCATATCCACCAACATGTTATTGCGAAATAAAGAGGCCAATCCGCATCCGACGTTGAGACGTCATTGCTTGCACTTTTGCATAGCCAATCCGTAAAGGAGGAGTTATAAAAGGATTGATTAGAACTATCAATACCTATTAAAGTCCAGATTTGCCTTGAGACCGGACACGATCGAAGGAGATGCTCCGTTGTTTCCTCATTTTCTTCGCATCTCGGGCATATAGGATTATCACCCATATTTCTTTTGACTCGATTAACATTAACCATAATCCTCTCATGAGCAGATAGCCATAAGAACATCCGTATTCGTTGTTGGACTCGTAATCGCCATATTGTGCGCCAAACCAAAGACTCGGGTTGGGACGAACTGTCTTCGCCTTTCAGGAATCCCAGTGCCGATTTCAGAGTGAATTTCCCAGATCTTGTACCTAACCAATACAACGAATCCTCGACGTCTGGATCGATAGCCAGAGAGATTGAGGCTATTTTTTGAAGTATTTCTTGTGGTAAGAAGTCAGAAAATAATTCCCATTTCCATCCATGATTACTACTCCACATCTCGCTGACCGGCATGCCCAAAATATTGTCGGGGATAGGAGCCATGGCATGGTCAGATAGTACAAATTTTTTGATAAAATTTGATGCTATTTCTCTTTCTATCTTCGACACAATTTCTAATACGGAGTATATAGCATAAAAATAGTCATGTGAGATATTGTTTAAAATTGTCTTACCGAGTACATTGTGAATACCAAATTTTTATAATTTTTATTAATATGTAATTAAAGATATGAATAAAAAAACGAGCATTGATATACGTGTATAGAGCAAATGTATAAAATTGAATTGAATGACGTTATTTTGGAGACTTCTTACAAATCAAGGAGTAGCTGAAAGCTTTGTAAATGTCACGCCCCAAATTTGTCGTTAGATAACTTGTCGGGCAATAGATGGATTATACATCTGATGTATTATCATCAATTCTATATTTTCTGAGCATTATAATAAAATTTTTGAGTTTTACTATAAATTTTCTGAGTTTATTTTCTTAAACATTAAGCTCTAAAAAATTACAATAAAACTCAAAAACATTACATATAAATTTAGTAAATTTTGAGCTTTGATGGAAAAAATTAAAATCTAACTTATAAATTTTAATAAGCTCAAAAAAAGTATACATATGCTCAAAAAGAAATAAAGTTTGAGGTAATAATAAGCTCAAAAAATATACATATATGCTCAAAAACAAAAAAGTCGGAGGTAGTACATCCGATGTATGTTCCCTTTTCTCCTTATCGGGAGTAAATTGTGAGGTCAATGCATATTAGTGGTGATATCAATCACTATACCTTTCTCTTATTAATTAAATTTGTAACACCCAAATACCAAGGTGTCTTACCAAGATCACCTTAGTATATTAAGGTGGTATCATCTCGGTTGCCCGAGGTAAAGTATATCAAATAGACCATTAAAGAACATTTATTAAAAGTACAAAACTGTTTAAATTAAATACAAACTGAAAGTCAAACCAAAACTGTTACAACTCCAAAACAACCAAAAGAAACTAAAGTTCATACGACAACGGAAGCTAGCTAAACACAAGGTTATGACTCGACCCCATCCATGACCCGCGAGCTATATCCACTGTAACACCCCGGCCCAAACCGGGTCGGGAGCGGTTACTTATGATAGCTCACCAGACTGTGTACATGGCCCACAGATCAACACGGGTCCTTTATAGCGCATTTTGTCCTCACATGCGCATCCCGGAAACCTTCCCAGGAGGTCACCCATCCTAAGACTACTCCCAGCCAAGCACGCTTAACTTTGGAGTTCTTTCGTATGGATGACCATAAAAGAAAGTGCACTTTGTTGATATGAGTAGTACTTCCAAACCCTTTAAGCACTAGTCATTTAAGCCTATTACTGGACCTCTTCAATTACCGTGGGGTGTTACATCCACAACCATTACCTGCTAAACCAACTGCTCACCATCCCATAATGGATCACTACAATTTTGAAAACAATAAACGGGGTTAGTCAACTGCATAACCAAGATAAGAAATCATAACACAAACCAATACACAATCCAATCCAAACTGTAGTAACCATCCTTCAAACCCCAATAGTAACTAGTAACCGACTACGCACCAAAGTGTGTAGAGTTACCCATCACAACAGGTAACCCACACCGCCAGTGGGGGACCGCAGCTTTGCCCACCAAATCCCCGCTCATCGCAACGAGCGAACTCATATAATTAATGTGTACATCTCCTTTATGACGAGAGCCACAAGAGGCGAACATGGGGTTGGAACCATCTCCCGAAAATGGTCCCATAACAACAATACCAATCAACAATAATCTCAGTCCAATGATACATGTTATACAATCAACCACAATCAATCTTAAATCAATTACACAATCAATTGAGTAGGGAAACCCTACTTTATCGCAAATCCAAATCAAGCACAACAATCACGCTAGAAAGCCTCCTCTACGAAGTCCTCACCTATGATAATATCATTACATCAATATATTACACATACAAAGACTCCCCAAAAACCCCAATTAAGGTTTGTGAATGATAACCGAAATGTATAAATGACAAAGGTAGAACACTACCGATTGAAAAGACGCGAAGAAGGAAAGAAATCCCCAAATTTACGAACCCTAGCCTTGGAAATGATGAAGGTAATTGAAGAACAATGTTACGTCGTTAAGAGTTTAGCAAAGTGATTAAGAAACTGATTATAAAATGATTAAGCCGATAACACGATTTATATATACTTCTCCAATTATCTTAATCAAAACCGCGGAAATTAATCCGTCAGACCGGGTATTCGGTCGAGTACGACCTATTCGACCGAGGGCGAGTTCCTTACAACTCGGCCGAGTGTACCCAAAACAATAGCCTATTTAAAAAGCACTCGACAACTTACTCGACCGAGTAATTTAAGACCAGAAAACCGTAGTATTACAAAATCGTTTGGCCAAAAGGTTAGATCCATTTCTATGAGCATAGATCAAAGTCATGACGTCATGGTTAAGAAATTAAGTGAGCAACCACTACACCAAATTGACCAATCAAAATATGACATAGTCATATCTACCTAGCACACTCCAAGTCAAGTAGCCAAGTGTCCAACAAAAACGTAGAAGTAAATAAAAGTAATTAAGACACACGATTAGACACACATCCAACTTGGAATTTCCAGCACGCCATCTCTTGTCTCTCCGGTCTCCCCCCTATTCCCTAAACAGTAAACATGTCTTCACCACACCCCATAACAACACTATTACTATCACTGTCACTCCTCTGCCTCTCCGCCGTCAACTCCACCGTCACCGACTTACTCCGCCGTCCGTCTCACGGCGGAGGAAGCCTATGCCACCAACTCATCGCTCCCGCTGGTTACTCTTGCTCTGAACACACCGTATGATCATTATTCCTTCATCATCTCACTTTGATCCGTTTTACATAATATTAGTATAAAACCGCCTTACGACAAAAACTAATTGTTGGGATTTGATACTTTGATTTGTCCGCAGGTTCAAACCAAGGATGGTTACTTATTGGCTCTTCAGCGTGTTTCCTCCCCCTCTTTCGATCATCTTCAATTACGCCGTTTTCCTCCTGTTCTCCTTATACATGGCCTTTTTATGGTATTAATATATATTATTTCTTTTTAATTGTTTATGTATATGATTTGGTATGAATGTATGCAGTTTGCTTGAATAGATTTTAATTTTTGGTGTTTCTTCAAGCACGCTAGTATATCGGTAGATTAGATGGCAATAAGATCAACACTACCCTAGTGTCTTAAGTGCTCTGGAAAATGGTGGTAAGGGGTCAGAACTACGCAACCTTACACTTGTATTAGCAACACAAAGAGGCTGTTTCCCATAAACGATGACTTAAAAGAGTTGCCCATGGTGGCTATTATTAGGATATATGATCATTTATTGAGTCTCGAGTCTCAACCATCAGTTTAACCTTTGGGTTATGATGATTCTCTTACACGGGATTACGGCTTTCATATGACCCTCAATCCTTCATGTCCCAAGTTCCCATACCGGGGTTCCCCTATCCTTCCAAGTGGAATTTTAGCGCAATGTATCATGTATGGGTAGGCAAGTGTATATCTCAAAAAACATTATTTGGATGTATCAAGTGGACTATATCTCTTCCTCGAGGATGTAGCTTAATGCACTTATATATCACATTATCACGTACATAGTTACAAGTTGGTTCTCTTGATTCCTCTTTTCCCTTTCCCACACATTTAGAGCTTGTTTGATGGAGGGATTTGGAGGGAAATGAAAAGGAGGGAGAGTAGAGGATTTAAAATCTCTTGTTTGGATAGCTAATAAAGTTGGAGGGATCCATTTATCCTCCTCTAAGTCAAATCAAAATCTCTCCACCATGATCCACAAGAAAGGTGGCAGGATTCGAACCTATGGCCGGCCCACCCCTGACATAATTAAGGGAGCCATTGAAAGGTGACTAAAACACCAGAAACGCCATTTCATGTAAAAAAAAATGCGTCATTTTTTTACATTATATTACTCAGGACGGAATAGGTAGGGCCAAAAAAGTTTGAAATTCGTTCTCGATTTTAGGAAAGCCAAAAACGTGAGCGCCTAGGAATGATTTGGAGGGAAAATTCCACTTCTCCATTCCCCCTCCTTTAACGTCTTTTTCCTATTTCAAATCATGATCTTTACTATTTCACCAACGTTAGGTGCCTAGTTTTAAGTAATAGACTTATGGTTTGGATGTTTAGACATTTTAAATTTGTTGTTGTGAGTTACTCTCCTCATTACCAATTATTTTTGGGATGGAAGCTCGTCGTTTATGAAATATAACGGGACATTTGATGTAATTTGCTTAATGTGATAGAGTTTGTGAACTTTTTATCAATTTGCTTAAGTTGAGATTTTCCGGCACTTTGACTAAAGAGATTTGGTCAGATGGTTATTTAGACTTGTGTATGACAAAAGTTGGTCGTGTTTTTTGAGCAAACAGGCAGGTGATGCGTGGTTTCTAAACCCAAAGGAACAATCTTTAGGCTTCCTTCTTGCTGACCGTGGGTTTGATGTTTGGATTGCGAATGTGAGGGGAACACGATGGAGTCATGGCCATGTATCTCTTTCAGATAGGAGCAAGGTACATAGTATATCTGTAACATTACGAATTTTGTGGATGTATAATTCTTAGATTGTTTACTTAACTTGTGCTTTCACTTCCATATTGTTCTTACTTCTTAGCACTTGTATAATATATATATCATTCTAAAGTCGCAAATCAGGGCTTCAGATCATTAGGTGACACGATAGTAGACACTGTAACTTGTTTTGGGAGCCATTAAGCTGAATAAGAGAATGAGTTGTTTACTGCTTGTTTTAGGCCTTTTGGGACTGGAGCTGGGAAGATTTGGCTTTATATGATCTTCCGGCAATGATCGAATATATATATCAGTTAACCAACTCCAAAGTATTCCTTGTTGGACATTCACAAGTAATAACCTCTTACTCCCCTCTCTAGTTCACACTCGAAGCAACTCTATTAAGACTTGTCTTTTATCCCTGTTTTTTAATGTTAATAGTTCATCCTGCACAGGGTACAATTATGTCTTTGGCTGCAATCACACAGACAGATATAGTGGAAATGGTTGAAGCTGCAGCTCTTCTTTCGCCAATATCATACCTGGACCATATAAATGCTCCTTTCGTTCTTCGGATGGTTAATATTAATCTTGATAAGGTACTATCTCTTTTTTGCATTTCTATTTGTGTACTATTGGACTCCCTTTGTCCCAATCATTTGTTTACCTATTTTATTTTGTTGAGGAGTATTTTAATCAAAGCCTCAAAGGTAAGGTAAACAAATGATTTGGAAGGATGGAGTAACTAATGTTGGCATTGGTAGTTGTTTACGACCATATCATGCTTTTATGCAGATGATTCTTGCTATGGGATTTCATCAACTTAACTTTAGAAGGTAAAATCTTATACAGGGGAAAAAAACCCTTAAAAATAAAATTGAAAATAAAGGAAACCATTATTGACCTGTAACCCATCTAAGAAACCAGCATACATAGTTGGTTTTTGTCATAGACTTTAAGGTTAACTTCAAATTTTGTGACAAATGCAGTGATATGGGGATTCAGCTTCTGGATTCTTTGTGTGATGGTCATCTTGACTGTGTTGACATGTTGGGTTCTATAACTGGTAATTCCTTAGGTTTTCTTCTTCGTAAGTGCAGAAAGAGTTTGAGAACGGTTTGTTGGTAGCTTGTTGCTGTAGTTTCTTATCCCAATATCACCAGCTGGACACCTCATGAGTTATGATTTCTGTCTTGAGGTATCATGTTTCGACATCTAATAACTACTCAGAGTGACGTAGCGCTAAACTTGATAATTCCATCATCTAGGAAACTAGGAAGCAGTTTATTTCAATTTCATGTCATCGACTTGAAACTTTGTTTGACACCTTTATCTGTATATATCAAGTGTCCACTTCTCTTTGGTGCAAAATTGATATCTTATATAAACCAATGGCAGGAAAAAATTGCTGCTTCAATACGTCAAGGGTGGAGTATTACCTTGAATATGAACCTCACCCCTCATCTGTCAAGAACTTGAACCACCTTTTTCAAAGTGAGTTGTGCGAGCCATCTGCTTTGTTTTTGCTTTAGTCATTATCCATCAGATTGCCCCGCTTTTTAATCTGCGATTTACTTAATTGTTTTAGGCAGTGTGATGTTAAGTTGTTAACATATCTTATCTTATGCGTGTGAACAGGCGTTATGTTAAAACTTAAAAGCAGCATATTTTCTGATGTATGCAAGACATTGATCCTTTTTCACAACAGTTCTACTTTCTATTAATCCGTTATAAACCACCTCAGCAATTCATAATTGTTTTGGGGAATTCAATATGATTGTCATTAATATGAGCGTATTCATTAATATCCATTCAAAATGACTGATAGATCACAGATAATTCTTGATTCTGTGAGTACTATGACTGACTACTCCTTGAAATACATCATTATAGTATTGATGGCTGTTGTTACGGAGGAATGACGATCTTGTACATAGCTGTAGTTGATTATGTCCATTTCTTCTTTTCCCACTTCTCAAAATCAGACACGTGCAAAGATCAAATTTATCATAAAGAGGATGCTGCAAGTTCTGAGGAGCTAAACGTTCAGACTTTTTGTAACTTCTTGTTACAATATATTTATTCATATCTAGTCTGCTTGATTTCAGGCTCTCAATGTGGAATTTAATGAAAATAGTTATTCTACGTGCTTAATGTGAGATTGTTTTTGAATGTGAACTGTTAAAATCACAAGTCATGGTCCTGAGGTGGCAACAACTATATATAAGTGTTTTTTGTTCTTTTTTTTTTTTTCCTGCCATCAGTTGACTTCTGTGTGACTGGAAATTTATGGGATTATCCTATTCTATGTTTTGGCCGTCTCCGTTCATCTTTAGTTGTGAAGTTACATTTTTCTGGGGGTATCATGTTTCTTTATTTGTCTCGTTTTTGCTTGCAGTGATCCGAAAAGGAACTTTTGCCAGGTATGACTATGGAATGCTGAAAAATAAGAGAGTTTATGGCTTCCTCAAACCCCCACCATTTGACCTTGAGCTTGTCCCTGAATCTTTGCCATTGTGGATGGCTTATGGTGGCACTGATGACTTGGCCGATGTGATAGATGTGCAACGCACAATCAGAGAGTTGCCATGCAAGAAAGAGGTGCTCTATCTGGACAATTATGGCCACGTTGATTTTCTCCTGAGTGTGAAGGCAAAGGAAGACGTATATGAGCATATGATTGACTTCTTCAGCTCGTTGGGAAAATCTAGCAGCCTCTGAGTGGCATCATCCTAATAGCTGCTTATGTTGTGAACTGTATAGGCTATTGAACATCTACTATTTGTAAAGGAGGTGAGAAAATGACAGGGTGAAAGCTAGTTTTCTTGTTTCTATTCTTCTGAAAACTCTGTTTTCATAAAAAGAGGCACTGTTATTATGGAGCTAAAAAATCACTATTCTTTACTTTTGGTCTTTTGGAATATGATGGAATAAAGTAAAATAACCACTATGATTTGCGCTTCTTTTTCTTGTGAAGTATATGTGGGCAATGCAAATCGTGACAATTTTCATTATGGGTCCTCTACAATCTCTTTGTTTTAAACACAGGAGTAAGACTGTATATTCGACCTCCCTTACCTCGCCATGAGGCACCGAGATTTTTTTTTTGTTGTGTGAAAAGAAGGGTTTTAGTGATTTGATAGAGTTTTGTAATCACAACCATTACAATTTTTGTGTTTCTTTGCTTACTAGTCATCTTTGATTGCAGGATCAATTCCTGGAAAAAATGAGGTCTGGCCTTGTATATAGAACAATGTACTCCGTAATATTTATCAAGGTCTTTACTTGTGCACGAGTAAATTGGCAGCCGCTTGAAGGTGAAGTTTAAAGGGTCTGAAAAAGAGAGTGACAGGCTAGACCGACAATATGCGAGTCTAATGTAAATATGTAAGTTTCTCAATGCTATACTTTAACTCCGTTCAAATTGAAAGTAGTTTTTGAAAATTAATGCTGTGTGTGAATTTTTGGCGCGTGTATACGAATGCTTAATGCTGAGATAAACTACCATATAGGAGTACAATTAGTCTTGCTTATAACTGTCGTAAATTATAACAAGGGGTGTATCACCCTATCAACCCCAAAAAAGGTGTTGGTTGGGATGGATTTATACCTCCGTTGTAAATTATTCTTGTTTACAACGGATGTAAACAAGATTTTGTTATAGGAGTATAGGACCAAGGAAAGAATAGTGTAAAGATCATGTACATAGCCTACTTACTACTAACGGCTTTATGAACAAGCACCCTCTTCACCCTTCTATATGTCCTATTGTCATTGTCCAGTGACTGGGTTGCGGCCAGATAGTAGTGAAGATAGACTATGTTAATATGTTATTTTGGGCATTCTGTAGGGGAAATTAGCGCAGGCAAAAGGTGACCCAATCTGAGAACCTGTTTTGACCCACGAAGAGATTATGAAAGAGTGCATTTTGTAAATGACGAGGGTCTAACCCTAACCGTTTTTGCTAGGAGGAAAAGATTTGTCTGCGAATATCTCGATCTTCTAGAATCCACACAATTTAGAAAAACCCATTTTCCGGATGAATTGTGAGGCTTAAAACATCAAGGGCTTCTGTAATGCATGTCGCTGTATTTACCAACTTTTAGGATGGACCTGATACTGTCGACTTTGGTGACCCATTGTTTTTCATGACCGTGAAGTATTTTGAATTTTGATTGATGTGGATATTCTTAGCTACTTGTTTATAGTATTTAGCTAACAATGCAATGGTCCTATGTTGTGCTTGTGTACATAAGTCATAGTTTAGACATCGACAAATCTTGCAATCGATGAGGCTCCCAAGGGTAGGGAATTAGTGGTTGATTTAATGTTGTATGGATTAAATATATCTGGTTACGAGTTTTTAGTGGTCATAAGGTGTCTCTTAAGTAGATTTTAAGATCCTCAACTCATTCTAACAGTCATGAATGGTGGTCCTTCAAAGCCGAATTCGAATATGCAATACATTCTCGTTGCTCGCTATGACATCATAAGGCACGTACGTTTAGGAGGGTTTTCTGGGGCATGATACTAATGGGAAATATCCAAGCTGTACATTGTGTGTACCCTTTGTTGGTTCCTAGATATTGGAGTTTGATAGTGCTGTTTTTGATATTTCCCTAGTCCATCTAGTTTTAATTGTATAATTGTGCCGGAAATTGGGTTGAACAGGTATACAGGTACTCGTATTAGGGTTAGTTGAAGGTGAGTTTGGGTTTTTGTCCGGCCAACAACTATATTGCCATGTTTAGTTTTACTCTGTATTAGATTTGATCATCACCAATCATTTTTATCGGCTAATTTAAAGTCCGAGTTAATAATTTGCATGTTTGGGTTGTCAATCATCGAGTCAAATTAGTTTCCTATCAAGTTTAATGTCAAGGTGAAATTATTATGAAGCTAGATTATTATCGGATCACCATGAATTTAGTCCTCGTTTCCGACGAGGTGGGACAAATCGAATTATATGAACTTGACCTTAGGTTGGGTTAAACTGAGAATGATCGTGGATACGACTATGTTGTTGTCTACTTTGATCAGCAATTTTTTTTTTTTTTTTTATTATATTATTATTAGTTCATGTTTTAGTCTTTACCGCGTTACAGAAGTATTCTTGTTCGCATTGATAAATTCAGAAATGAATATACACCGCATATGGGGAATGCCGAATGCAAGTCAACATCGGAAGGCTATTTGTCCAAAGGCTGCATTCGCACATTATCACCAACTCATTTCCCAATAATTATCCAACCCACCGTATATTCCTACACTCTTCCTTATTCCTTGCTTCTTTCTTAAATGTCCCTCTATTTCATGACTATTTCCTCCTTTTATTTATTCATCAACTTGAATTATTCAATTTTGCATTTATTTTCCTATGTCAAACCTTGATACACCAATATTTTAATCTGTACTACTCCCTCCTAGTCTGATTGTTGGTTCCTCTTTCTTTTTACATGCTAGTCGGGTGTTGGTTCCGCTTTCCTTTTTTCGTAAGTTTTGTGTGGTCCAAATTCAATTTCATGTGGGTAAGGTGTTTTGTGTGGTCCAAATTCATTTTCTTAATTTTGGTGTCCAAAAGAAAGGGAACCAACAATCAGATTAGGAGGGAGTATAATTCGGGCGTTGATTAATAAAGATGATCCTTTAGAAATGAAAATATATGTGCATCACAAAATCTAAACAAACCCGGAAAAAAAGCTATTGCAAAACAAAATGTCATCCTTGTGTAAGGTTATTTTACACTAATATGGTTGTAAAACGGATTTAAATACAAGCCTATTATTCGGTAAAATTTGTACTTTTCACAATTGTACGACATTTAATTTATCTATTTTTATTTGCTAGATAGATATACAAGTTCAAGACTCGAGTATTATATATTCTTACAAAAATTTATCTTTTGTATTCTTTAAGGTTTAAAACTGACTTTTGAAATAAAAACTCTCAAATTTATTTGGACGGTCCTGAATACTCTTAGAAGTTTATAAACTACCAAAATGTAAGTAGGTATGGAACATTCTAATGCCATAATTTGGTGTGTACGCTGGTGAAGGGTCGTATTCTTTCATACTTTACTCAACCAAATTATAGGTGATGTTATTTTGGTAGTATTTTGACTATTTCAAACTGTCCAAAAATTCAATTACTAACTAACTTTCATTTGTCATTTTCATTTCTGACTATTCCAACTAATTGTCCTCACGCTACATCAGATCTAGACTACTTCCAAACTTAATTCCTCATGTAAACAGCCTGTATTTGATTAATTATTGATATATACATAATAACAACTACGAGTTTTATAATCATTATTACGCTCTACTAATCATGTTTTAAACTAATGCCATATTAATGAAACAGATTACAAATGACAGATTGGATCGACAAGTTTGACTAATATATTTCAATTAGCAGGATTAGTAGAACTTGTTTGGTAACTAACGGGTTTAAGTTAATAGATTTGTTGTTGCTCAATCTACTGATTCAATATGTCGTTTATCAAACACTTAAAATAATAGATTGGTGAGTCAAATATACTAATCGCCTTGAATATGCTAAAATTTTTCACAATATATTGTTTACTAAATTGGGTAAAAAAAATTAAGTCTTTCTCTGTTATAATCGCTTTGCTGACTTTTGCACAAATATGTACGAGTACAAGTGAGATAGATAAGTCATAAGGAAAAAAAGTTTGAATAATGATTGCTAATTAGATGGTTCATGAAATTTAATTTCAATTCTCCATGAATAAGTGATTGAGAAAGTAATTGGGACAATTGTTGAGAGAATATGAGGAATTAGTACATTTCACTTTAAATTCACACCATGAAAACAAAATCGAAAAATGTTTCTACATAGTTAAAGTTACCCAAGTGACATTACAAAAGAATTTTAACAAGGACCAAAAATAAAGTTATCAGTCTCATCGTCTCGTCTCGTCTACGTATATTTTGTGCATCCACAATTTAATTGCAACCATTATTGGGTTACTCAAAAAAAAAAAAAAAAGAAGGATCAAATAAATGAAAGAAATATATGAGAATTATACGACATATTAGTGTCCATTTCCATTAGCAAGCACGGTTTCACTCCTTTTTCGGATCTCGTCCATATAGGACCGGAAATTGAGGTCCGAGGACCCACCATCGGCTATTGCCTTGAGAGCGCCCGTCTTCCATTTGAGAGCATTCTTCTTCATTTCGGTAGCTTTAGGACCAAAGGTAGCCTCGCGTAAACAATTCTCAACTTCCTCCCTAGTAATGATCCTTTTGTCTTGCTCACCCCGGCATAATTGGGCACCCATGCCAAACACGTCACAAAGGAACTTGGCATCGGTCACTTGGTCACCCCATTGTGGGAATGCTATTAGAGGCACTCCCGAGGTTATTGCCTCCATCGACGAGTTCCAACCACAATGAGTCATGAAACACGCTACTGCTGGGTGCGCTAGCACTTTCTCTTGCGGACTGAAACTAATTATCTGCAAATTTAAAGATTTCTTTTGTTATTATTAATTTCACAAATTTTAGTATAAAACGTCATTTTTTAGAAAAAAAAAATCATTCACTTATTGCTATCAGTAAATGAGTCATTTTTATACAATTGAAATGTCTTAGTATAACACCGACACACCGTCTCATACAATAAGTACGGAGTACTAGATTAATTTTGCCTTCCTCATTTCATGGTGTAGCATACTAGCATGTAGCCATGGTAACAAATAGTGACATTATAGCTATAGTACAAGAATCAACAAGTCAACAATTGAATTTTAAAATCAGCATTGTTGCATTGAATACATACGCTTCAAATGCAAGCAGTGAATTTCCACCACATTTTCCTCTCTAAATAATGTATGTGCCACATGTTCTTTTTCCAAAGTTAGGTGGCTAATAAGCTCACAAACACCTACTCATGAGAACCGTCCTCTTTCCTTTACTCTTCGCAAATATAATATGAGACGATTCTATGTATACGGATAAATTACTCCGTATTAGCACCGTTTTTCAGTTTTAACAATATAGTCCAAACTAATAGGGAGGTAGCGAGTTTATTTATAGATACTCGTCTCACATAATTCAATTATGATTTAATGATTATGATCATATTTAGATCAGAAGCAACTAAAGTCCATGTCATAACTTCTAATTAACACCACCTTATATTTTGAAGGCATCGAACCCGTAGACGGTACACATCATTAAATTTAATAAATCATGTACCCATTGATACTATTAAAGTAGCCGTGACTAAAAAATAGCCAGTTAAACACCGAATTAATGCAAAGTAGGTAAACTGACAGTAATAAACCAGCAATAAAATAAACATACCTTTCCCTTGTCGCCAACTCTGTCAAGGAACCCTTCAGGCAAAGTATGATGAACCGTGCTCATATCCGGGTGAGGCGGTTTAATAACCCACAAAAACGATACCCCGGCCGCCTCTAGACCGGCTGCCAGCTCATCCACCTGCTCCTGTTTTAGATACACTACAGTACCGAATGATATGTAGACCACTGACCCGTCGGGCCGCCCGTCCAACCATTTCAAACATTCTGTATCCGCCCTGAACGAATCGGCCCGTACCCGATCCGACCCTACCACGGCCTTTTTGTAGAGCGGCCCGATGGGCCGGACCGGGGTTGGGCTAAGGAGCTTCATGGTGAAGTCAATGGACTCGTCTTCAAGCTCGTAGTAGGTGTCCATCAGTATGCAGAAGGCTTTATTGATGTTTTTGAATTGTCCCAATACTGCCCTTCCTAGGAAAGGGTATGGTGTTGCTGGGTGTAGGAAAGTAGGGATCTCGTCCCACTTTAAGAGGGGTAAAGTGGGAATTTCAGTGTCAACGTCGAGGGCATTTTCGGTAGGGAATTTAACTAGTTTGTGGTAGAAGTAATAATGGATCATAAAGGATGCGCATGACTGAGGCCAAAGAACAGCACAGGGTAATCCCAGCTCCTCAGCAACATCGGTCACCCATGGGATGAACGAGTTGTTAATGAGGCAGGACACTGGACGACCTTCCCCAGCCATACGAGTCAGTGTGTCTGGCACCCAACGCCGACCCACTGACTCCAAATGGGGAAGGTACCTATCCAGGTCCCGCCTCATTGGCTCATCATCTGGGAGCTCATCATCGATGAACTCGAATCGGATGAACCCGTCCCCCATAGGGACAGGTTCAGCCGAGATCGAGTCATTGGCTTTACGAAGGCCTACACCAAAGTCTTCAGTGGTGACGAAAGTGACCAAAAGACCCTCGGAAGCCATACGCTTACCGAGTCGTAGAAGAGGATTAACATGGCCTTGGCCGGGGAAAGAGACCATCAATACATGTATAAGTTGATGATGTTTGTGACCATTTTGGTGACCATTTTGGGAAGCCATGTTTGTAATTGCTGTGTTTTTGGTATAAAAAACGTAGTTCCCTAAACTTTAGTGTATGTACTACGTTTAATTATGTTGAAATGACATAAATGAAGAGTTTATATATATAGGGTAGAGACAGGGTGGCGAATTAGAATACCGTTGTTTTACATTATACTTTCTTGTGTCGGTCCCTTTGATCAACTATAATTACAATATTTACCAAGTGGTTGGTGACTACGTGACTTGGTGTTATTAGTGTTTTTCACACCAATTAGTCTTGCTGAAGACGGGTCGGAGCAAGTGACGGATAATGCCACTCACAAAACGGATAGGGGAGACAAGGTGGGGAGCACCCCCATGTGCTTCCCTCTCTCCTCTATTTGGGTCATTTGTGAGGGAAAATGGTATCCGTCACTCCAAAGCAGTGGCGGTTCTAGGATTAGATGGAAGGGGGTGCGTAAATTTTTTTAACAATGAAAATATTGAGTTATATGGAAAAAAATACTGTTTAGTTGGATAAAATGTATGATATATAACATTAAACAAAAATTGTTCAATACAAGGATAGAACTCATGACCTCTAACTAAGAAATAGTCTTAAAAACCACTACACCCACATAACTAATGTGCTCCTTTACTAAAGAATATTGTAGTTATTTTTCGGGGAAGGGGGTGCAGATGAACCCCCTGCACCCACGCCAAAAACGCCTATGCTCCAAAGTGACGGATACGTGCCGTCACAAATGAGATTTTGTGTTTTCACACGATAAGGTGGTAAATTGGTAATCAATATACTCCGTGGTAGTCACTAGTCAATTGTCATTACCTCTAAATTACCCTCGGTTAAAAAGTACCAACTATTATTACTTCACGAAAAGTGATTTATGAATTCTCGCAACCACTTTCTAATTTTGAAATTATTTTAACTGGTTGTGAGACGTCATAAGCTTGTGTGAGAATTTGTGAAAAAAATTTACTCAAATCCGAATATGTGTAGTAGCTGTTTACAAATTATGTCTGGTATGACAAATTTATAGGTACTATGATATATTGAGTCATCGTGCACCGAAATTAACGAAAATATATGTTGTAATTGTCTATTACATAATTAAAACAAAATGGTCATTCTCGTTGGCTAAACTTTAAACATTGTACACCTGGTGTTATGGTTGAATTAAAAATCAGATTATTTAAAACGATTTGTTATTCACTCCGAATCATATCAGAAATTATGAATAGTTAATTCGTATATTAAGGCTCCGTTTGACAAGGTATTTCAGGAAATTTATTTGATTAAAGTAATTTATTTGACCAAAATTTCAGGTACCCGATCTAATTTTATCCTTCTTTTTAACCCCTTTAGAATAATTATCATATGTCATTACATTATTTCATCAAATTAGAAATCGGCTATCTTTCAGCTAGTTTGTCAAACACTTTTTAATATAATTTGTTGTCTTATAAGACAAGCTCCTATTTTTCGGTTACCCTATCAACTATCTTCTCATATTTCAATTACCTTTTCAGGTTTCAGTTGTCTTTTCAGATTTCAGCTAGTTTTACAAAACAAGACCTACGTTTAGAATTAAATATCCAATTCGATTTTGCGATATTTGGATAATATATGCTGTTATGCATATCAATTTTGAAACATCTGGATATCTATCCCGAACTCCCAATCCAAAAACAAAAATTTTCCTATTATCTTCTAATTATTTTTGTAGTTTACTTACAATGTTTTACTCTTTGTTTATGATTGTGATCCTCATAATGGAGTTCTTAGTATTTCTCAATTATTCCATTTTTTCGGATTTTTAAACTTTGAAAACTATTTTAAATATAATTCTTGAACTAGACGCTTTTATGTGATACAAGTCATACAACAACAACAACAACAACAACAACAACAAATGGATAAAATATAAGAACGTGTAATATGTAAATGATATATACATAAATTTTATGTCGAGATCATTAGAGTAAGAAAACAAAAAAATAAACCATGAAAGAAGAAGAAAATGATATTGTTTAAAATATAATTAGTGTAAAAAATTACAAAATATTAATATTTGTATCTGATCCGATTATTTTTAGATATTCGATCACTGAATATGTGAAACATTTAAATCAGAGATGGCATCCGATATTTTGAAATTCTAATATGTATCTATATGCAATCCGAACTACAAAGTAACATTTTATATTAGATTTCCGATCTATGTTCTGCTCTATGGTGTACCTAAGAAATTTTCATTAGGGCATATAGCCGTGGAATTTCATACAGTATAAAATAATGGCATTTTCTAGGATATCGCTGAAGAATGAAAATTTAAATTTAAGTAGAAATCAAGACAAATCTACCTAAATCAAGCACAATTCCAAGTTTGTATCAGATTAGTAACTACGAGGAGAGTATGTTATTTATGGAATGTTTGGTGCTGAGTGCTGATATTGTTGAAGTAAAAGCGACGGAAATGGACCAGTATGCAATATGCATTGTAGGTAGTTAGGTACTACCTACGGAGTACATAACATGTTTGGACATGTATTTGGTGAGGTTATTAAGGAGAACGGGGGAATAGACAACAGGGTTGTTATTGAACAAACCGAAACTTCAAAGAAATAAGGACAAATAAATAGCCTTGAAAATACACAACTTTTGACCCTTATTTGGGTGAGACTAAATATTGTACAAATTATAGAATAAGACATTTATGAATACTTAGATCAACTAATAAGAGGTTGTTCTACCTTAATAAGAGGTCTCGTATTTGAATTTTGGGAAGTGGGAACGCCTCAGTGTTAAAACTTATGAGGGAGAGCTTTATCGCCCTAATGGTCCTACCCGGCTCGAATCCGGATTAAACCGGATGGTTTACAGCAAAAAAAAAAAATAGAATAAGACGGACGGTCCATTTTTCTAAAAACATTGTTCATTTAGTGCTAATAAATAAGTTGTCGTTTTATATAATGGAATCATCTCACACATCGTGGATCGAAATAAATAAAATATTTTGAGATATTTTACATGATACTCATACATTTTTATTGTTCTCTAAGGGATACCCCTCCTTCCCTTCTAAAAAACTTTGACCGTTATAATTCATGGTCATGAATTTGGGATGCGACAACTTTTTTTTTTCTTTTTGAAATTAATCGGTTTTTCAAGATTTTCGATTTGAATACAAAAAATTGTCACTATGTAGATAATGCTAGGACATCATCGAGTGGTACATAATTTCGGCGCCACCATAATTAAAATAATCAAATTATATAGATATCAAATTAGTTTAGACAATGCCATCTCATTTTCCTATGCGAAAATAGGAAAGAACTCCATACTATGTAGAATATATCGCAGATATTTTTATGATTTCTCAAAATAAAAGTGTTAGTATTTCTAAATCTGTATGATTAATGATAATTTGAGTGGCATTGCAGTTTTGCACTGAGTCATGCACCCCACCTTGTCGTCCACAACAGGATCCTAATATTTGGTGGTGGATTAATTTAAATGTAATCACCAAAAATGCATGGGTACGTAACTATGTATGATGTTTCTTGACAAATTTTAGGCACGTCCATCATTGCTGTGATTTGGGATAGTGTCTCAATCATCACTTATATATAGCTTTCAATTCCGGATTTATGCAATGGTATCGTGGTAGGGGACTAGGGGAAGTTTGGCTACTAACAAAAGGTAGCATTCGCGATCTTGCCAAATTTTAGGAGAGTCTATTGCTGTGATTCGGGATAGTGTCTCGATCATCACTTATAACTTTCAATTTCGGCTTTATGCAATGGTAGTATGGTGATGAGGGAAACCTGGCTAGTAGTACAGGATAGTACTCGTTACTCTAAATTTTTAAAAAATGGTTAAAATTATCGATTTTTATTCCTTAAAATTTTTAAATATAAACCTTAACATAAGTATAAAACAATATAAAGGAAATTCGCTACCCCAAAAATTTATTTTTAGTTTGCCATAAGCCCATAATGGTGGTACCAAATGTACCATATTCATTCTCTTAACTAACCAATTCTCCGGATTAATTTCAATATTCGACATTGGTTATGACTAATGTATTACTATCGTCAACATAATTTATATAAGCTAAGAAATACTTGGAATAATACTAACTTATAAGGGAGAGTCCAGAATTTATAATATGATGTAGCGAAATTATTACTCGACATTATGATTATCAATATATTACGAGCATGGGCGGAGTCAGGGATGAAATCTATCTAGGGCTAGATTTATAGACTATTGAAACGTATTGGTTAAAAAAATTCAGACCGTGCATATCCATGTATGAGTTTTCGGGTTTTGGGACACTCGCAAAGTGAGTTTTTTTGTGTGTATTTTGTCCAATTTTTAGGCTAAATAAAATAAAATGTATACTTTTTACGTAAAAATCGCCTTATTAATTTTACGGAACCTTGGAAATAAAATTTATGGATTCGTTACCGTGACATAATTTTCTACCGAGATAGATAGTAACTATTTTAATTAATTTTGCATGACCATTACGATAAAAATCCAGCATATTAAGACAAAACAATATTAAAGTTAGCTAAAAACTAGGCATCTGGTTTTTTAAAAAAAAGGTATCTGGAAGAAATAATTTATTTGGGTCGTATACTATTTTTTAATTATCAAATATTTTATAGTAATAATAATATTACACACTTTTGTGATTACTTAAATACATAACGTTTGGAGTTTTTCACGAACGAATGTTAAAAACTAGGAAAAATATTATGTCTAGAATTTGAAAATTGCGTAAATCCGAGTTACAAGTAGGTTGGTATTTGAATAAAAATCGAACAAAACTTACGTCAATAGGAGTCAATTCCCTGCCTTCTTGGTATATAACCAACAAAACTATACTGTCTATGCTACAATTTAGCTAAGTAATATTTGTGCACTGAATTTTATTTATCAATTCATCTAAGGCTATAGCGCTAGTAAAAATAGGCTAATTCCGCCTTTGACTACGAGTATTAGTTTAAGGAAATGATGAACTTAACTAATGAAAAGTTATAATATAATTAATGGTATAATAGAAAAGACAATAATTTTCACATGTTTTATCAATGCTGCATGGTACGGAGTATAACACATGCTACACCATTTTATATGATCGACTCGTTCCTACTAACTTGATTGGTTACTTTTGATAAGAAGTAGCAAGGTATAAATAATATATACCTTGTGAATCGCAATAGGGAGATACTTATATCGTATACTTATATATGTTAATATGTTGTATATATAAATAAGTATACAACATATACATTTTTAAAAAAAAAGAAAAAAAGATACAACATATACTTATCAAATACTAATACTTTGGTTTGGAAAAAGAACCTAATTAAACAAATTATACTTATCAAATACTAATACTTTGGTTTGGAAAAAGAACCTAATTAATCAAATTATATTACTTACATTTGCCTTAATTTGTATGTATATCCACGAAATAACATGCTAATAGCACCAACTTTTGGAGACAACGTGCTAATGACTCTTAGCTAATCCTGAAAGCACTAATTGATTTCACAGATCAATGCCAACATAATTATTGACCAATTATTACCAAGGAATATAACCACAAAATCAACACATTAGGCTTCGATACGTGACAAAATCCAATTTTTCCTTAACTAATTTACAGTAATTCACTAATTCATGCTTATAACTTCATACGTATTACGATTTTTCTAATGTGTATCCTTAGCCACACATTAAAAAGTTAATTGGAAAAATATTTAAAAGGCAATTTCATTAATTATTAATTATCAATTTCTGATGATATATTCTTAAACATCTTTCTTTAATTAGCTTGTTATCGTGTGCCCTTATAATACAGGTTAGAAAAATTGGTATTATTATTGTTGCTCGAAGGATAAAAGGCTTGCTTGATCATAGCTTATAATAATAAGGAAAATGAGTTATGGAGTTTATGAGTATTAGTTTAATAACTTGAATAAAAAATTACTTTGGTTGTTGGACTCTCTAGCCGACACTACACTATACATGTTGTAGTAGTAAACAAAAGTTGATCATGTTTTACATAATTTTTAAATTAGTCAAATATTGTATTTCTTTGGAAAAGAAAATCCTTGAAGTTTCTTCGTCATTAGTAGTGATTTTTTGCATAGTTGTTGTTCTTGTTCGTCATGACACATTAACACGAGCAGTAATTACTAATAATAATTGACTTTTCCAGAGTTATATATTTTTTTTCTTTTGACAATTCACTTTATTTTACGTTTCAAATTAAATGGACACATAGTTACTTCAATTTTATTTTTAATTTTGTTGGTATACCTAAATTGATGCAAGATTATGAAGTGATAATAATGGAAGGTAAGTGATTTGACTTTATAGGACAAACATGCAAACAACAACTATCTTTCATGACTATATTTCTAGAGTAATATTGACTAATGCTACTAGATACTGCCTAACAAGTAATCCATCACTTTCATTTTAATTGATTTGGTCATTTACCAATATAAATACACGCTTTATCTCTTAGTATCGTCTCATTAATGTAAAACCAAATTAATTTATTCTAATTTAATGAAACTGGTGGATGGAGGAAATTTTGCATGTTAATTTTACGAATGGATATGGGGCACATTTGCAAGAACGAGAAATATTTAATTTCGCAAATTTAAATGATTCCATCTCCTTCGTATAAAAAAAATGATTTCATCTCAAAATTAATTGACGATAAAAAAGTAACACTATGAGTCAATGATTTACGGAGTACTTAATAGGTAAATTTCACCACATTATCTCATTTGTAAGGTATGTTCTAAGGTTAGACCAGATCTTAGAGATCATTTCGCTCAATTTTCTCTTTTTAGAAGACCATCTCATTATTTGAACGAAAAACTTAAACATGGCCAGTTGAGACCCGATCAATGGTTTTAAATATCCTCATATACCCCTTACATGAACGCAAAATGAAACAAGTAGAATAAATGATTAAACTGCATCTAGTTGTGAACTAGGGAGGGCTAGTAATTGTTTAAGAATAACATTCTTCATAGTATAATACAAAGGGTAAAAGAAATCTGGTGGAGAAAGGGCAGACTTTGAGAAACAATGACCAATGCGCGTATGAGAATGAATCAATACTCTTAAGTATGATTTATATGAACATGTTGTAAGGTTGCATTACTTAATTTTAGGGGTTTTACCTTTTCTACATTGACTGTGTTATGTTCTAATGTAGTTGTTGCCTACACGTATACAAGTTAAGCTGCATGATCCCATGTTGCTGCAAATTATCAAAGTCAAATCCATCCAACTTTGTCAATCATTGTAATATTATTTGGAACAAGTCTCTTTTGTGGCTGACTACTGTATGTTCATGACATCAAACGTAACAGTCTGAAACATCAACTTGGTTACACTAAGACCATCCCCAAGCAAAGGTCACGCTAACTAGGTCACGAACCGATTTTACTCTTAATTCCACCTTATTAACCTTGACCCATTTTCACCCTCCTAAAAGGAGAAGGTCGCGACCTGCGCCATCAACCCAATCATTATCCACTTTACAACATTCCCACTATCATATTATATACTTCTCTCTTACTTTTTTTAATTTTATAAATATATTCATTGTAAAATACTAGTAACAATATAATGCTATAATTAACACAAACGTATTTGAATTAAAAAATAAAATTAAGTTTTTCAAAAAAAAAAAAAATCAGAAAAAGGGAAAAAAAATGGGAATTACGTTAAAAATCAAAAGCAACCCTCTCTTTCTAATTTCCCTAATGTTTCCAATCTCTAGTTCTCTACCCAGACTCTCCCCCAAATCAATTTTTGTCCCTAACTTACCAAGATCTTCCCCTTTCATCCTATTCACCATAATTAAATGATAAAACTATGATCTCCTTCCATTTACCCAACCTTCATCTTCTTCGTTCCCATCACTGCCCTCCTTCATCCTACCCAGATCTTCACCTTCATTAATTATTTTTCATTTCTGGGTTTCCAAGATCTTCATCATCCAGGTATAATTTTTTTTCTAATCCTTTTTTTAATCATCGATATGTTATTTTTTTAGTCCCAAATCAACCCATATTTCTTCATTTGTTGTTGTTAGACCATCCCCAAACTGTTTAAACGATTTTGTTGTTCAACTCGGTAAATTTTTGTGGGTCAAAATACATCAAAATTGAGTTTATTTTGTTGACAATTAAAAAATATGGCCCTTTTTAATATACTTATATTTTTTCTTGTTTTAATTTAGTATATATTCATAATTTAATTTTGTTTATCAACTTGTTCTTTACTTTTCTCATTTTTGGGAAAATGACAGAGGAACACCATTTTGGCAGAGGAGAAGTGGATTGAAGTTGTCCTTTTTTTGTGTCCAACAAACCAGAAAATGACACCTATGGGTCATGGAAGAGGTCACCAAAATGAAGCAAAGGTCACAAATTGGCCTTCAAAGGTCACAAATTGACCTTTGGTCACAAATTAGAAACTTTGGTCACCAATTAAGAAGCTTAATTATGTTACTAACCATGACCAAGCAAGGTCATGACCAAGCAATTGACCTTGCCTGGGGATGGTCTAATAAGCTTTTTGTTGGTACTCCCTCTGTTTTTTTATATATGACTTTCTCACATTTCGAGACATTCACTTCTCTCTTCAATATCTCCTAAAATATAAGACTAAATAATATGATATGTATACTCATATGAAAGAGCTTTTCGTAAGGAATTTAATTGTAATTATTTTATAATTTTTGAACAAATATATTTATCTAAATATTAAAGTCAAAGGCTTACCTCGTAAATATAAAACGTCATATATTAAAAAATGGAGGGAGTATATTTCACTAATTTTTGTTTCGGACTGCCTATTTAGGTCTGAAACAATATCACGGAATTTTGTAATTATATTATGGTCAAATGTAATTATTATGGTTCAGTTAATGTTACATTTTTTTAATAATTTGTTTTCCAGAAACAGTTATATTTTGCTGTCAAATAGTTACAAAACCCCGTCTTATATATCAGATCAAAATGCTGCGTCTCAAGGAAGACCAACTCTTATTATTTATTTTATTTTTATCCCTTCTCTGCCGCGACCTCACCAAAAAGATGATTAGAGTTGGAACTGGGTGGGGTTTGGCCATGCATCATGCCAGTGCACCGTACCAAGGACCAAATAAAAGTGGCACTGCACGAGCACACATGGTTAAAATGTGAGTCGTATAGTGTCGTGCTAAAATCTCAAAATTGTTGTTCTTGGCATGGCCCAAGCACGATGGCACGGTGGACAAGGCCGTGTCGTGCTCTTCATGGGCCAGAGATGTGTCAACTACCCAAGCAGTCAAGCGCTTGGCTTGATATAATATATGCCAGTCATCTAAGTCATGCCAATTGGATCTATTGAGAGTTTGAGGCGTGTTAGGTGGGGTCAATAGGAATTTCAAATGTACCAAAGGCGTGCCTAAGGCGGCTGTAGTGGGTCATTCCTGGCCTCTTGGGCCGTGTCGTGCTTGACTAAGGCACGATGAACTCTGGACATCTGCGTAGAATATTGTAATACCTAGTAGTTTCTAAGGCTTTACTCGACCGAGTAGACAGTTCACTCGATCGAGTGTATCTCACTCCACCGAGTGAGAGACCGAGTGACATCTGGGAAGTTTCTGAAACAGAGTCACTCGACCGAGTGACGGTTCACTCGGCCAAGTGGACCGAGTGCCCTGTCGCTTTCCATTGTTTTACACGAGAAATGGTAGGTGACCTTATCACCTTTAAACATCATATTTTCAGATTTTCCTTGACCCATTTCACTCTCTATCTTATCTTTTACTCTCCAAAACCTCTCATAAATATTACTCACCTTATCCACAAGATTCAACACACATCTTTGAAGATTTACTTCCTAAATCCTTGTTCTTACCATTTATTCATATTGTGGAAAAGTTATATTCACTCTTTTTCGTTTGTCTTTAATTAGTAAACCCTAATTTGATTAATATATGGTCTTAAGAAATTAATTAGGATTATGACTAATTAAATGGGGTAACTATTAGTATTGTTATTATTATAGTATGTTGTAGTTATGGTTAACTATGGATTATGTAGGACGAGACTTCATTGAGGAGCACGCCTAGTCCATCCCTTAGCTTGAAGTTTGTGCATGGAAGACTAGCAAGAGGTAGGGTTTCTCTACTTAGCTTTGGTGATATGAATGCTTATTTGTGCATTGTTTGGCATTAGTAACATGATAGATGCATTATAACCTGAGTAATGGTAATTAGGGTTTGATGGCATGTTGTTGTTTGGTAATATTCATACATGTGAGTGGATTTGGTAAGTATGGTTAGTCTCGCATTGTTGGATAGCTTGCATTATAAAATGTATATGAGGCATTTGTGAAAAAGGGTGAGTTAATGATGAATTGAGCATTATTATCATGTCATAATTTGTGTGGTTAGAGAAGCATGCTACTTGTTTGTGATTGTCAATGTAATACCTCAAATATTTGAGTAGTTGGGTACACTATCGAGTACGACTTACTCTGTCGAGTAAGTCGTTTACAGATTATGGAGTACATTCTGTTTTGAATGTACTCGATCGAGTGGAGACAACTTGATCGAGTAGGCGATACTCAATCGAGTACGTTAGTTACTCGATCGAGTAACTCGGGTTTTACGGACTTTTCGGCCGGGTTTGATAGTAAATGTGGAGAGGTATTTAAAGTTTTGATCGACAGTCTTTGTCACTTTTACCTTTATTTTCTAAACTTTTCACAAGAAAACTCTACGACGTTTAGTTCTCTCCTCTTTTGCTATCAAATCAAGGCTAGGGTTGTCGGGTTTCTGAGATCGTAATCGTATGGGTAAGTCACCTGTTTAATTTTTATGTCAGCATAGTAGATTTGTCGAAACCCTAATTTGGGTATTTTGGGGGGTTTTTTGTGTAATTGTTGTTGTGGATCATAATTGTATGCATTATTGTTATAGGAGGTGATTTCGTAGAAGAGGCTTTTTGATCTGCTACTGTTGTTGTTGGTGATTCCATTTCATGTAGGGTTTTTCCTACTCGGTTATTATATAATTGATTTAAGTGCTATGGTGGTTGAATCATATGATTATTTCTATGGTTAATTGTATTTCTTGGTATTGGCATGATTATCAGTATTGTGGTTTTTAGTTGTAATTGTATGCGGTTCGCGAGGTGCGCCCTCGGCTGAGTGGAGTCATTTTCGGGAATGGCTTCACGCCCTTGGTTTGCCCCTTGTGGTTCCCGTCACTAGGGGATGTACACATTAATGGTCATTGGGTTATTCGCTCTAAAGTTTTGAGCGGGGCTTAGGTGGTAAGGCTGCGGTCCCCACTGGCAGAGTGGAATATCTGTTGCGATGGGTCTTCACCTTTGTTGTCACCACTCTTTCTGTCTAGTTTTTGACTCTTCATTAGATCACTCCACCTTTTATTTCAATTTGATTGTAATGGGAATTGCTATTTGAATCCCACAACTTGCAACTTAATTATCTAACTACAACTTATCTATTTAAATCATTGTCTTATTACTCTTTACTCGTTTGTTCGCACTACAAACTTGGGAAACCAAGTCTTGTAGCACTCTCATGGGTTGGGGTTGCCTTGAGGAAGGATCCCGACTTATGGGAGTTTTACAAATATGAAGTTAGAACCAACTCTCCACTTTGTTATGTTGATGTTTTAACTTTAACATGTTATTTATTTTATTTAATTGGGGTCTTAAAATCCTACAATACTAAAAGTGGCTATGCCATTGAATTCGAGACTCAAGTCCTTTTGTTATATTAATTTATTTCTATAAACTAAATATAAAGTAACCTCATTTAAAGAAAACTGTAAAAAAAACACACAAATTATAATACTAAAGAAATATCGAGTTGCTCGAAAACTTTTCGAGTCGAGCTTGGCGTTGCTCGGCTTAACTCGTAAAGGACTCGTGAGCTCCAGCTCAAGTCGAGCTCACACGAACCAAGCTTTGACCGAGCCGATCTCAAATTGCTCGCGAACTGTCTCGTCTCATTATCACGCCTACTCCAACCCAAGGAGCCCATTACCCCCACTCCTCGACCCAAACGCAAACTCAAAATGACCTGACCTGAACTCCACCTGGTTGACCTATTTGCCACTTCTATTCTAAGATCACCACACATATATCACGATTAACACTACGAATTCTACCTCACACCACCAGGAACCATCTCGCACTAACTTACCCGCCTCGCATCCAACACTAGCACTCACCTCACATTATTAGTCATTACGAACTATTTTCGGGTATGTTGGAGATTCAAAGTTTGTAGGCTAAAAAAATGTAAATCTACAAAGATGTAAGAGAATTATGTGAACGTAAATTCACCATTTGGGAACAAACAATATGATGGTAGGCAGTGTCGGAGACTCAATGACAGTGGGATAACACCGGAGGTAAGGAGGTTAATAAATTTAACAGTAACAATATTAGTAATAATAAGAATAAATTAATAATTACACCAAACTAAACTTAGGATCGTCTTTCCTAGGGTTTCCTATGTAAGTCACCGTCTAAGTCTGTCTTCGCTCCTTCCTTTTCGATCGAGGTTCCTCTTGCGTGCTACGGTATGTAAGATTATTGTCTTTCATTTTATTTTGCTTCTTTGTTGTTGTTTGGTTTTTTCGTGAGACGCCTTCGGGGGTGGTTTTTGTGGCTAATAACTTATTCTGCAATGGGAGAACCATCATCAAGGAGAAAGGGTAAGGACATTGTAGGAGTTTGTTCGGGGATGGCGGGGGAGATCTTTGACTGGGATGTCGGGCAGGATGAGATTGCAAATAATGATTCCAATACGATGTTGGTAGGGAAAATATGGTCGGTGAAACCGATTAATGTTAGAGCTGTGATTGATTCGATGATTAAACTGTGGGACCGTAAAGGGGCAATAGTGGGTAATATATTATATGCTAAGGAGAAAATTTTCGCGTTCGATTTTCCAATGAACGTGATAAAGTACGTGTCATCGAGAGCCAACCATGGCATTTCGATAAATATGTATGGTGTTTCGATGAACCTTGTGTTGATTGAAAAATGATTGAGACCCCGTTGCGCCTTTTGCCTATTTGGGCGAGAATCTATGATCTTCCTTTGAAAGGACGGTCGAATGTAAGCAATATTGAAAAGTTAGGGAATCAGCTTGGAACTTACGTAGGTGTTGATGAATCCCCCCTACCTGAGATGGATAAAGCTATTAAGGTTCACATTATACATGATTTTCGAAAGCCTTTAAAGCAAAATGTCGAGATCAGAATGTCGTCTAGGAGGGTGCTATCCTTTAAGGTTACATATGAGAGGCTGCCAACATTTTGTTATGGGTGTGGTGTACATGGGCATGGGGAAAAGGATTGTGACGAGGGTCCCTATGATGAAGAAGATCTGAAATATATAATGAAGGGTTAAGGGCATCGCCATGGAAGGTCATTAAGACTGTTGTGAACCCGAGTGCGAAAGTGGTGAGATCTTTAAATGAAGAGTTTGAGATTGATGCAAAACAGCGAGAAGGGGAGTATATTGAGAAGATGATTGAGAAACCCCAAAGCGTTGCTCTAAATTCGAAAAAGAAAAACAAGTGTTCAGATGGGGTTCGGGATGACGGTATGAAGGGTACGTGTATTGTTAGGAGTTTGGGGACCAAGGATGGAGATGAGGTGAATGAGGGTGGTTGTATACGAAGGGAAGGTGAAGTGGAAATTGAGGTGCAGTGTGAATCTATTCAACATGAGGTCCTTAAGGCTCCTGGTATGGCAGTGAAAGTATCTAATACTGGCAGTAACAAGGATAAGGATGCAGTGGGCAAAGTAGAGAGTAAAGAAGGGGGAACTTGGACTAGACTAGTTAGGGACAGGGAGGGTGTTGCAGAGACTTATGGTTTATTAATATGTGAAGGAAAAAAGAGGCCGTGAGGAGACTGGGATGGTACAAAGAGATGCCGCTAAAAACCTAAAAACAATCATGGTTGTATGTTCACCTGAGGCAGATGACTCAACCCCGTCGGGAGCCATGAATCTCTTAAGTCTTAACTGCTGGGGCTTGGGCAACCCCGACACAGTTGGTGGCCTCCGTAATCTCATACGGAGAGAGGCCCCGACCATCATGTTCCTATGTGAGACAAAGTTGGGTGGTCGTGATATTAAGAAAATAATTAGTAGATTAGATGGATATGAAGGTATGAGTGTGGATAGTATGGGGAGATCGGGAGGGCTTGGTTTTCTTTGGCGGTCTGATGTTAAATGTCGTTTTCTCTCGGCTACTATTCACTATATGGATTTCCATTTGAGAAGTTTAAATTCAGGGTAACCAGGTTTCACGGATGGCCAGCTGTACATGATAGACATCTTTTGTGGAATCAATTACATTTACTTGGAGCCCAATATGATGATCCATGGTTATGTTTGGAAGATTATAATGAGATTCTCTATTCTCACGCAATGAAAGGTGGGGAGAGGCCCCAATGGCAAATGAATAACTTTCGTAGTGCAGTGGATGAATGTGGGCTTATAGATTTAGTGCAAGAAGGGTATTTGTTCACTTTTGATAATGGTCAAGTAGGGGAGACAAATAGGCAAAGTAGAATTGATAGGACTATAGGTACGAAGAAGTGGTTTGATCTTTTTCCGTATGCTAGACTTATAAATGATATGTGGTTAGTTTACGCCATTTCACCCCCGTTTCTCATGAATTTTGCCTTCTTTAGCGCGTTTTTAGCTCACTCTCGCTCGTGTTTTGCCCTTTATTCCATATACCTCAATATTATGACTCCCCGTACTCTTTTCTAGGGAATTGGCCTTGGAAAAGGCAAGATGGAATGAAAACCGAGTGAAGAAGCTAGCTCGTGTTAGCTTGAGAAGAAAAGGAGTTGAAAAAGGCTAAGAAGTGTGTTCTGCCGGCACACCGGCAGAACACCCCCACCTGACATTGCCAAGAGAAAAGAAAAGAAGCTGAAGACTGTGTTCTGCCGGCAGGCCGACAGCCGGTCCACTGACAGAGAACAACAGCACACATTGAATTAGAATTGAAGAAGAATTAATTAATTGGTCTCGCTACCGGCAGACGAGCCGGTAGCCGGCCAACCGGTATAAGACTCAATCACGAAGACTTGGAAGTACTGAAGACTGTGTTCTACCGGCAGGCCGGCAGCCGGTCCACCGGCAGAACACACATGCCAGTTATTTTCCCAAAATTCCAACTCCAAATTGCAATGGCCTTGCTATCGGTAGGCTGACCGGTAGCCGGTCCACCGGTAGAACGCAGCTGCTGCGGATTTGGGCTTCATTTTCTATTCTTTTCTAAATCCAATGAAAGACTATAAATACCCCCTCTCTTAACCATTTGTACACACAACCCTAGATCTAATTTATTTCCCTTTTCCAAGTTTCAAAATTTGCTAATTACTTTGTTAATCTTTCCCTAATTAGAGCAAGTTCTTCAATAATTATACCATTATTAGTGTTAGAAATTGGGTTGTAAGAAGATTGAAGGCATCTCCTTTCTTATTTTCAATCCAAGTTCTTTTCTTTACTATTGAGTTGGTATAATTTCCCTTCTTAATTTCATTTGTTTATATTTGCTTTTCTCTTAAGTTTTGTTTAGTTGTTTATGTTAGAATTCCACTCTTTGTTGTTTGATTGTTGTTTTTCTCTCTCTTGTTCATCCTTTCTTTGTTCACCATTGTTGTTTACACCCAAAGATCGAGTCTTTGATTTCCTTGTGCTAAAGATTGAATCTTTGAGTTTCTTGTGTTAAAGTTTGTGTCTTTTAGTTTAATCCTTATCCATTCTTAGATTAAATTGTCTTTCTTCATAATTTGTGTTGGATTATTACATGATTAGTAGTAGAATTTATTCTTCCACCATGATTATGCTTAAAGAATCCATCTTTATTGTCTCTATTGCCTTTAGAACTATGATTAGTGAGTAGTCTTTTACTAGGGCTCGGTTTGACCCGACATGAGTAATTTCACTAATTGATTCTCATAAGGCTAATTGTTGGGGGAAATTGGTGAGGGTAGTTTAGAGGAATGATATGGTTTATGGACCGATTTTGGGAATTGTCGATTTGTGACCCTTGTCCACCAACGAGAGTTGGTTAGGTTGTGAACCGGATGCCCGAAATTTGGACCTATTGCTAACCTAGGTTGAGATCGAAAGGTAGAACCGAGGGAGGGTACCTCTAAGCTTGTGTTTGAATTCGACCTTCGAGAGAAGGAGTTGGATGACCCGAAAAATGATGAGGGCTTAATGACCTTAGCCATTACTAAGCCACCTTGGGAAAATGCATGTTCTTAGGGTAGCCGGGCAATAGGCTAGGGATTCCGACCTTCGAACCCGAGAGGGAGGTTGGTGGGTAGTTCTAGTGTCCTATTATGAGCCCGAGAGGGAGTTAGTAGGCGAATTAGAGCCATCTCCCCCTTGCCTTTCTACCCTTATGATTAGCCTAGGGAATCGTTATGTGGAATTATGAATAGTCATGGGAGAACCGAGTTCTAGGCTTTTTCATCATTTGATTAATACTTAATCTCTCTTTGCTTGTTTCTACTTCTCTTGTTTAATTGCTTTTCATTTTGCTAGTTAGTTGTTAGATTATTTCCAATACCTTATTATTGTTTGACTTAGCTAAGCACAAGAATTAGAACGATTAGTAGTCTACTTAACTCCTCCTGGGATCGACCCTCAATAGTGTACAACGACAATCGTGCACTTGCGAGGTATAATTTGAAACCATCAAGTTTTTGGCGCTGTTGCCGGGGAGTTTGGCTAGATATTAATTGTTTTCGTTCTAGTTTAGACTAAGTCTTTTGTGTTACTAATCCTTATCTTGAGTGTGTAGGACTTTTTGCATGAGTAGGAGAAATCGAAGAGGCCAACCTACTTATCCGATTGACCACGAGATTGAAGCTACCGCAAGAAGACTAAATTCACTCCGTAGAAGGGGATTTATAGAAACTCCAACTTCCGAAGAATATTTAGTAGTGGAAGACACTCATGAAGAACTGAGTACTTTTGAGTCTTTTGAGCATCCATTTGGAATTCCCGAAGAAGCAACAATGGCCGCGGTTCCTATGCGGGATAATTTGGCTCCAAAGAAGGTGGTAAACCCAAGTATTGTCAAGCCACCTATTCAAGCCAACAACTTTGATGTGAAAGCTACCTTGTTATAACTAGTCCAAGGCAACCAATTCGGAGGGGGAGCCACCGAAAACCCCAATGAACATCTCAATGAATTCTTGGATAGTTGTGACATGTTTAAAGCGAATGGAGTGTCCAAGGATGCCATCCGCCTTAGGCTCTTTCCTTACTCCTTGAGGGGGAGTGCTAAGGAGTGGCTAAAGATTTGTGAGCCCGATTCTCTTCGGACTTGGAATGATGTCTCCAAAGCTTTCTTAAACAAATACTTCCCACCACAAAGAACTGCAAGAATCAAAAGTGAGCTACAAGGCTTCACTCAACAAGATGATGAGACCCTTTACGAGGCATGTGAAAGGTATAAGGGACTCCAAAAGTTGTGGCCTCATCACGGGATTGGAGATGATGAGTTGATCAACAACTTTTATGAGGGGTTGAGCAATGAAATGAAAATGAACCTAGATTCCGGCTCGGGAAAGGGGGCATTAGACAAAATTAATCACAAGACGGCCAAGGAGCTTGTTGAGGAAATGGCTTCCCGAACTTTTCATTGGAACAATGATAGGCACAAGAGGAAGGGAAAGTCAACCGTTGAGTCGGCCAACAATGTTGAGGTTAAAGGGTTAATAGAAGAGCTCAAGCAACAAGTTGCTTTGATGAGTTCAAGCAACACATCTAACAACTCTTCTTCTTCTATTAGGAACCAAGTTTATAGTTGTGAAATTTGTGGAGATCAAGGACATCCACCAAATGAGTGTCCTTTGATGGTAGGAGAGGGCAATTGCATGGAGCAAGTGAATGGAGTGTGGGGATCTAGTCCGGCAAAGCAAACATTCAACAACAACCAATACCACCCCGGAATGAGAGCCCACCCAAATTTTTCCTATGGCTCACAAAATGTCCAAAACCTCACTTTCAAAAAAAAACACAACAACCAAACTTTCAACCTCAAAAGCCAAATACATCATTCAACCAAGGACCACCGGGCTTCCAAGGAAGATCCTTCTAACCAAGACAACAATTCCAACCACTCAATCAACCAAACAGCCCACCATTTCAACAAAATTCCCAACCATTTCAACAAAATTCTCAACCCTTTCAACAATCCACTCAACCGAAGTCAAACATGGAGCTCATGATGGAGCAATTGATGAATTCTCAAAACCAACTCGTCAACACTCAAACACAATTAATCACTCATTCCACTCAAAAACAAGAGGAGACAACCTCCTCCATTAACCAACTTAGAACCCAAATGCAAGCCTCTCAAAGAATAACGGACAATCAAATCTCCCAATTGGCTTCTCAAGTGAGTCAACTACAAGCCTATAGTGGGAAATTTCCGGGTAAAACCGAGGAGAATCATAAACCATAAATGCCATTCATTTGAGGAGTAGGAGAGAGTAGGAGGACCGGGTAATCATCAAGAAAAGAAAGAGTAGCAAACCGGATGTTGTTGTTGAACCACCCAAGGTGATTGAAGAAAAAGAGGTTGAAGATGATCTTGTGGAAATTGTTGTGGAGATGTGACACCTCCATACTCCAAGTGCCTTATTAGGACTACTCAGGTATAGGAATGTCACCATCTCGGTTACCCGATGCAATGATAATCATAAGACAATAAAGAAACGTATTTTAAAAGTAAATATAGTTTAAGTGATTACATGTCTCAAACAAAAACTGTTAAATGAAATACAATCCAAAACCAAAATTGTCTACTAGCAAAACTTAACAGCTACAGCCACCGTCTGACACAACGGAAGACTCTTCTAATGCCAAATGATGACTCATCCCAGTTAGCCCAAATGCATCGTATCCAACCTGCTCAACAACTACTCACCATCCCCGAATGGATCACCACAGTTTTACAAAACAAACAACGGGGTCAGTACTAATTACACAATACAAATCACAATAAAACAAATGCCAAACAGCTCAACCGTCACATCCAACCCAGTCTCCATAATCAATCTCCACACAACTGACTATACACTAAAGTGTGTAGTCCTGCCAGAGTACCCATCACAACAGGTACTCCACACCGCCAGTGGGGGACCGCAGCCGTACCCGCCTAAGCCCCGCTCATCTCATCCGAGCGATAAACCCATGTTCATTAATGTGCACATCCCTTCTGTGGCGGGTTCCACAGAAGGTGAATCAAGGGCGTGAAGCCACTCCCGCAAGTGACTCCACTCAGCCAGGGACGCACCCCGAAGATCACAGACAGATACAACAGCAACAATCAACGATATTAATCAACAACTGTCACAATCACAAGAAGTATGATAAATCAACAATAACAATACAACCACCACACACATTGTAGATACCTCATTTCTGCACCTCTCGCAAATCACCCGGTGATGATTGGGCCGCATGTTTGGTACGCGGAACGATTTGTGACAATTCATAAGTTTATCGTCGAGTGATTGCTCAAATATTAATGTCTACCTCTTAGTTATCATCTACGTGCCGATACGGTCGTTTTGACAGTAAATAGAGTACATTTGGAGTCCGAGCCTAAAACCGTCTCCATTTTCTGATAATCGTTCAATCCCAGAGTCGGAATGTTGGAATGTTAGGATATTTCTATTCCATATTTTATAAATATTTCACAATCTTAATCTTTTGGCAAACAATTTCCCGTAATATTCATATAAAGTATTAAGGAAAACCAAATTATTCCGTCCTTCCATAACTCAAACACGAAAATCTTTCTTCCGCAGGAGGAAACCACTTGGGAACAGACGCAGCAGGTGCTGCGCCTCTTCCAAGAGACGCAGTGCTTGCTGCGCCTCTTCCCAGTCCTATTCTCGCGTAATTTTCGTATCTTTTTCATATCTTTCCGAGATTCACTTCCAAAGAGTCTCCGAAACCCTATTTCCTCCACGTGATTAGTATAAATAGGAGCCTTCGCTCCTCATATTTCTCACGCGAGTGTCCGCCCTTCTCTTCTCCCTTTGCATTCTAGACTTTTGTTCTTACTTTTTGGCGTCTACGTGCTTGATCTTTCAATCACGTAAGCTCGGATCCTTCTGAGTACCAGCCTCGTTTGCATGACCGACCAACTTGACAAACTACACATCAATAGACTTAATTAATCTAATTGTTTTCCTCTTACGAGGGCACTTTCTTTGCATTCGCGTTGAGCATCACTAATCGATATCTTAGTCCTTCTCGTTTCGTCAACATGTAAGTCTGAGGGTGTAAATCTCTCTTTTATTTATTGTATTTTACTTTTTGTATCATCAATTGTAAGGTTTATGTCGTAAATACCTCTTAAAACCGATTTCTAAACCGTGCTTTAAAACCTTTTTTTTACGGATTTTAAGACTAACTAGCAGTCGAGAAAGGACGCAAAGAATCGCTGCGCCTCTTGAAGGAGCGCGATACTGCCTGCGCCTCTTCATGAGGCTGCCGCAGTTCCCGCTTCCTTTCTTTTTCCTTCGTCCTCTGTAATTCGTCAAATTCTTATTTGTTTATTCGTTTGATTGTTAATTCTTCGTTATAATAGTCTAATATTTCACATGTATATTATTCATCATCATTAACACGTTTAATTCGTCATTAAATCCGACTTAAATCCCTTATAATCTCATATTTGCGGGTTTTCGTCATTAAACTCAATCCGGGTTGTAGAAGTTCGATTTGTTCATATTGAGTTTCTGGAATTCGTCTTTGATATATTTTAATCTGTCTATTGTCACATTCATCGCATGTTCATCATTAATTCATTATTAATTTGTCATATTTAACCTATTTTGTTCACACATGTCACTAATCAATCATTAATCATGTAATTAACCCGCCTTATCTCCGTCTCATCCATGTTTTATCGTTTTCATGACCCATTAATCGTATGTAATTAACCTACTAATCACTTCCATCCGAGTAAATAAATTAATCCATCGTCAAATCCACCAATGAGTATTAACAACACGCAATTCCGGCTTCACAGCCAGAATTCAGGTCAGGAACAGACGCAGCGTCTGCTGCGCCTATTCCAAAGGATGCAGCTCTGCTGCGCCTATTCCGGGTTGAATTCTGTCCCTGAACTCCGTGGTTGCCTTGACTTAGTTTAATTAGCCCGTATCCAAGATACCCAAGACCAAGTCCATGATCGCCTTGAGATCATCGAGGGCCGGATCTATGCCGTAGAGGGAAGGTTGCCTCCCCATGAAAGTGAAGTAATAGGTGACTCCGAGAATGAATCCAGGGATGAAAATCCTCTCATGAGGATGACTGTAGCTGAGAAAAGACTCCGATACTTAGAGGAGCAATTGATGTACCTTAAGGGGGATGACATTTAAAGAGAGAATAACCGCAAGTAGGAGGCCGTCGATGCCAAATTACCAACCAACTTCAATATGACGGATATCCCTAAATTCAAGGGTCATGAGAACCCTTTGAACCACATCCGTGCTTTCAAGGATTACATGTCTATCAAAGGCATCAAACCCGAGATGTTCTTAAGGATCTTTCCTTCATCTCTTGACACTATCCCAAAGCAATGGTTCTACTCTCTAGATCATAAGAGGGTCGCTACTTGGGAAGATGCTGCAATCGAGTTTTCTAAACAATATGCGGATAATGCCGAGATCCATGTTAACATGCGCACTCTAGAGGTTCTTACCCAAAATGACAAAGAAGGATTCACCGACTTCATAAGTAGGTGGAGGAAGACTAGTACCCAACTAGTTGAACGTCCGGATGAGGCTACCCTTGTGGAGAAGTTCGTGGATAATCTCAAACCCATGTATGCCAACCATTTGAGATACCAAAAGATCAAAAGTTTCAAGGATTTAACCGTACTAGGGACAAGGATCGAAGATGACATCCGTAAAGTACTCTTGTCCAAAACAGTAGGCCGAGGATATCAAGGCTCAACAAGCCGTTCATACGGCTCTACTAGCAAGACAGATGAAGTAAACCTTCTCGAGCCATCCAAGAAAACTACCCCACCAAGGAAATTCACAAATCTTGGGGACACTTACGCCAACGCTCTAAAAAGGCTAATGAAGCAAGGCAAACTTCAACCCATTGGACCTACTCCCGAACCCGAAAGGAAATTCAAGTTCTGGGACGAGAACTCATACTGTGAATACCATAGGGGCAAGGGACATGACACAGAAAAGTGCTACAAGTTGAAAAATGTGCTTCAAGACATGATTGAAGATGGTCGATTGCCAAACAACACTTAGAATCCTCTTGGAGTTCTAGTGATCACAAGTGATGAATCTACCTTAGATTGTTCACACCTCATTTCTCCAATCGAAAATGAAATCTATGCAATCGAAAATGAAGGTTTCTACTCTACCATCTCCCCTACTATTTCCGACTTCATAACATGGGCAAGGAGTGTGGATAAGCAAGTTTGGGAATTAGAAAATGTGGTGACAACTGCTCGTGATCCCAACGCGACACCTAAAGAGCATGTGCCACTAGTCTTCTCTCAAAATGCTACTATGCAAGAAATAGTCGCTGTGGTAGATAAATTAGTCGACCAAATAATACGACTAGAAAATGAAATCATGAGAATGAGAAGACTAGCTACAATCAATGGAGTTTGGGCCGACGATGATGAGGACGAGTATCTCATTGAAAACTCCCTAGTCAAAGAAATAGTCCAAAATGGCGAAGATCAAGATGTGGACCACCTAACTCGTTCGGGTCGCCCATATCAAAGCACTACTCAAAATGGTCCAACCAACGTTATCACACCAAATGATAACGAAGATGACTCCACTGATCATTTGCTCAAGCAATTACAGAAGACAAAGGTTGATCTTTCAGTCTGGCAATTAGTAGCAAGCTCGTTCCCACATCGCCAAGCATTACTGCAAGCCTTGGCCAAGCTAAATGTAGCACATAACTCGACACCCGACGATGTAGTCAACTTGGTCTTCCAAGAATCACCGAAGCTAAGTAATCCTATTACTTTCTCAGACGAAGATCTACCGCCTTTCGGCGCTAGTCACAACTTGGCTCTCTACATCACTGTCATTTGTCTAAAGAAAAATGTGCCAATGACCTTGGTAGATGATGGCTCTGCGGTCAACGTCATACCCCTCAAAACGGCATACAAACTAGGCATGAAAGAGTCGGATTGGACCCCTACCAATCAAGGTGTTCGCGCATATGATGGTACACGACGAAAGGTTGCAGGACTCATTAATCTAACCATAGCCACAGGACAAATTGAGCGAAAGGTTAACTTCAAAATAGTGGAAATCGAAGCTTCCTTCAACATACTTCTAGGAAGACCTTGGATTCACGCTTCCAAAGCAGTGACATCCACCCTTCATCAAAAGATCAAGATTCCACTAAATGGCAAAGTAGTGACGATCACTTCATCACCCATCAAAGCAATAATCGAAAAGAAGTCAAATAATCAAGTTCTCGCAGATCCAGTATATGAGCTTGGGGGCTTCCAAAGCATAAGCGTCATAGAAAGTGAACTGGCACCCTTGTACTACGACCCCTACTCGAACTTGGTGGTCAACCACATACTCAAAACCCAGGGATACTTCCCTGGAATGTCTTTGAACCCTATCCGAAGAAATACCTTCGCACCATATAAGGAAGGCAACTAAAAAAGAATACCACTTGGCCTAGGGTACAAACCCACTAAAGAGGAGGTTCTCAAGATGCTTGCTCAAGTTCGAATGTAAGTACACGGGGAGTCCAAATGCGACCCTATCTCCCCACCTTAAATGGGTACTTTGTTAAGGAGGGAAGCCTGGAACTCTTTCACGGATTTCCCGAGCCTTGGCATTATCTCGAGAGGAAGCTAGCCGGAATCGAGATCTTTCACGATTGCTACTTCATTCCTCCAGAAACGGTTCCTACCGTCAAAACCCGTCAAGCACCTTGCTTAGACGAACAAGCTGTTAGCTTGTTGTTCGGAGAAGATCGATTTGTTAGAGCCGCGCAGGATGAGATCATTACCATGATACTTCAAGACGACCACTTCAACCCTACCGCGTTAATCACAGAAACAAGCACAAATCAGCAGAAAGGATGGAGAAAATCGATCAAGTGGACCAACAATCAAGGAAGACTCTTCAAGCTCACCACTGGAGAAGGAGAGATGTTCAAAGGAGAACCAGAAGATGATGAGTTCGAGTCGGAGTCGGATTCAGAGTCGGAGTGTAATACTCCGTATTTATATGTCTTGGGGTACTCTATCGAGTAGCCCTTACTCTGTCGAGTAAGGGCAAGTTGCGAAATAAAATAGTTTCTGACCTGTTGGGTACTCGATCGAGTAGCTGGGGTACTCGATCGAGTAAGGGGGTACTCGATCGAGTACCTTGGGTACTCGATCGAGTGTCCGGTTTACGGGGAGTTTTTTCGCGGGTTTTGTTAATTATGCGATTAGGGTATTTAAACATAATAGTCGTTGTTTTAAAACACTTTTACCAAAACCTAAAACCTGTTTAAGAGAGAAAGCGATCGATTCATCTTCCTAATCGCATCCTTAGCAATTCCGGAGTTCGACGGTCGATTCGTGTCATAGTTCGTATCGTTGAGTTCCTTGCGTCGAGGGTAAGCTTTTAATACAATTTTTATAATGTTTTGCTAAGTTTGGTTAAACCCTAATTTAGGGTTTGGGGGTTTTATGAGTAGTTTGTGATGTGTAGTCTTTATGTGCTATATGATAGGAGGAGGATTCGTAGAAGAGGCGTTTTGATCTTTTGTAGATACCGTCGCTTGTTGTGCTTTCAGGTAGGATTTCCTACTCGTATTAGTCCCATAATGGGATATTGGTGATGTCTTGTATTTAGTTGTTTGATATAATGATTGTACTGTGTTTGTGGTTGTGATCGTTGTTGATGGTTCTCGAGATGCGTTCTCGGCTGAGTGGGGTCGCTTGCAGGAGTGGCCTCACGCCCTAGTTTCGCCCTCCGTGGAACCCGCCACGGGAGGGGATGTGCACATTAATGGACGGGGTTATCGCTCGATATGATGAGCGGGGCTTAGGTGGGAACGGTTGCGGTCCCCCATTTGTGGTGGGTCAGTGGACGATCAAGTATTGAGATGATGGGAGTTGGTGTGTGTGTGTGTGTGTGTGTGTGTGTGTGAGGTTCAATTTGTCTGTTTATCTTATTATTGTTATCTATATTGATTGTGTGATTAGTATCGACCCGGTGTTGTTTTGTAAACTGCGGTGATCCATTCGGGATGGTGAGCAGATATTGAGCGGTATTGAGATGAGTCTTTGGGATAGCTGGGATGCCATGACAGATGATAGGAGTCTTCCGCTGTAGCCTTAGTTTATCTACATTTCAGTTAGAACAGTCATTTGATAATAATGTATCATACTTTGGTTTGGTTTTGAGGATTGTATTTATTCATTAAACCATTTATAATAAACGTTGTTTCTGTTTTGTCTATTTGATTATCATACCTCGGGCGACCGAGATGGTGATGTCTTCATACCTGAGTGGTCCTGGTAAGGCACTCGGAGTATGGGGGTGTTACAAATGGTATTAGAGCGACGATCCTGAAACCTGTAACCAATGAACTTAATGAACATAGGGAGTCAATTAAAATGAACCCGGGGTAAAAGTTGTAGGAGCTAGTGCAAAGGCTTGGGAGACGTCCTAAAGTCGCGGGGGTCGCCCTACAACTTTGAACCGGTCACATGGGAAAGTGTTTGTCGAGTCATATGTGTGCTTGGTTAACATGTTAACAATGTGATGAAGTGTGTGGTTGTTGGATGTTGAAGGAGAAGTTGAGAATGTGAAAGAAAAGTAATATATGTTAGACTTGATGTTGGAATAACATGTTGGATGTTTACAATGTGGCTTTAATAGCATGATGAATTGATCTTGTTGATAGTAGAATAGATGCGTAGCATATTTATTATGATATCATGTGGTTTTATAAAGTTTAGCATGTTAGTATATGACGTAATATGCGGGTAGCTCTTACGTATTAGTGGTACTCGATCGAGTGAAACTGACTCGATCGGGTGGGTTTTTGACGATTTTGAGTCCAGAATCGAGTTTTGGGGCACTCGATCGAGTAACTAGGGGTACTCGATCGAGTAGGGGGTCACTCGATCGAGTAGCCTAGATACTCGATCGAGTGTGTAAGAGATCAGAAGGTCTGTTTGGTTCTGGAGTTTGGGTACTCGATCGAGTACGTGGGGCACTCGATCGAGTAGCCCGTTACTCGATCGAGTGTGATTGGGAACTCGATCGAGTGGGTTCTGGGCATCGTGTTTTCGAGTTTTGAAGTTTAGTACGTGTGTTTATGTTTACCCCTTTCTTATATAGCTTCAAGATGCCGCCCAAGAGAACTGCTTTGTATGCGAGAGCTGAGCTTATGACCACGGATGACATCGTTAAGATGTTAGAGCACCAGGATGCTCTTACTGAGACCCTGAAGAGAGTGAATGAGGACAAGGATAAGAGTAAGGAGAAGGAGGTGGATCATTCAAAAATCAGCCTTTACATTGCGAGGTTTAACCCGAAGGAATACAAGGGGGTTGGGGAACCCAATCTGCTTGATAGTTGGCTGAGAGAGATGGAGAACATCTTAGACTTGGTTCATTGCCCTGATGAGATGAGAGTGGAACAGGCTGCGTTCTATCTGAGGGAGGCAGCAGGCAAGTGGTGGGATTCAGTGAAGGTGAGTGCTAAGGAGATATACACCAACCAAGGCTTACCTGCTATACCTTGGGAGGAGTTTCGTAGGGCTGTGAGGAAGGAGTTTGTACCGGAGCATGTGAGGAGTAAGTTGAGGGAAGAGTTTGATAAGTTTAAGATAACCGCTGAGATGTCGGTAGCCGAGTACTACAGACAGTTCAATGAGAAGTCCAGGTATGCTGAGGATATGGGTTTGAGTGAGGAGAACCTGGCCTTGAGGTTTGAGAGAGGGTTGACTACCACGATTATGGATAAGTTACCCGTGGGGATCCTTACCGATGTTAAGGAAGCTTATGAGAGGGCTGGAAGGGCTGAGAGGTTGGTGGAGATGGCTCAGGAGAGGTTAGGTGGGGAGAAGAGGAAGTCTGAGAGCGAGGGTGGTGGCCAATCGAATCACAAGAAAGGCAACCACAATCAGTCTAAAGGATTTTCTTCTGGGTCTGGGTTTAGTGCTGGGGCGTCCTTTGGGCGTGGCCGTGGGAGTGTGAGTAATAGTTGGGGAGTGACCTGGTTTGGTTGTGGTGGCGTAGGCCACAAGAGACATGAGTGCACAAGTGCACCAGGATCTTTCCAGAGACCTGCACAGAGCTTCGCGAGCAACAGACCGGCTGGATCATGGCCAAACCGGGGAAGTCAGAGTTACCAGAGTGGAGGCAACCGCAACGGCGGTAATTTTTATCAGAAGACACCGACGAACAACAACAACAATCAAGGGTCGGGTGCTAAGCCGACCGCATCAGCCAGTACTGTCCAGGGAGGTGGGCAGAAGACCAGTGGCAAGTTGTTCATGATGGAGAAGAAGGCAGCTGAGGAGGATGCGCACGTTATCACCGGTACATTCCTCGTTAACGGTATTCCTACATTTGTTTTGTTTGATTCGGGGGCTTCTCAGTCGTTTGTGTCTTCGAGTCATGTAAAACAGTTGGGTTTGAGAGTATATGAGTCTGTTAGTGAGCAAGTTTTCATACCTTCGGGTGAGTCTGTACCGTGTGGGAGGTTGTTTAGAGATGTATCTTTGATAGTTGGGCAAGTCGATTTCCCTGTAGACTTGCTAGAGTTTCCTTTTAACGGCTTTGAGATGATAGTTGGGATGGATTGGTTAGGAAAGTATAAAGCTAAGATAGACTGTCATCAAAAGAAAGTGTCTTTAAGAGGTCCAAAGGGTGTTAGTGTGTCTTACCGTGGGTTTCTAGTCAAACCCAAAGTTAAGTTGATTAAATTTGTCACCTTGAAGTCGTATCGAGGAAGGGATGTCCTCCGATTTTGTGCCATGTGAGAGATGACCGGATAGAGAGCCGGCGATTGACGAGATACCGGTGGTGGGAGAGTTTGCAGATGTTTTTCCAGAGGAGATTCCGGGGTTGCCACCGAAGAGGGAGATAGATTTCACCGTAGAATTGAAGCCAGGGACGGGGCCAATCTCTAAGGCACCGTACCGTATGGGTCCTAAGGAGATGGAGGAACTTAGGAAGCAGTTGGATGATTTGATAGAGAAGGGATACATTAGGCCAAGTGTATCGCCTTGGGGAGCACCAGTTCTTTTCGTGAAGAAGAAAGATGGGAGTTTGAGGCTATGCATAGATTACAGGGAGCTGAACCGTGTGACGATAAAGAACAAGTATCCTTTGCCAAGGATAGACGATCTGTTTGATCAGCTGAACGGTGCAACAGTCTTTTCTAAGATTGATTTGAGGTCGGGGTACCATCAGGTGAAGATTAGAGAGGTGGACATACCGAAGACGGCTTTCACGTCAAGGTATGGCCACTATGAGTATGTGGTGATGCCGTTTGGGTTGTCTAATGCGCCGGCAGTGTTTATGGATTTGATGAATAGAATCTTCAGACAGTTCTTGGATCAGTTTGTAGTAGTGTTTATCGATGACATCTTAGTCTATTCTAAGACTAAGGAGGAGCATGAGGAGCATCTGAGGATCGTGTTGCAGACTTTGAGGGATCATGAGTTGTATGCTAAGCTGTCCAAGTGTGAGTTCTGGTTAGAGAAAGTTGCTTTTCTGGGGCATGTAATCTCTAAGGATGGGGTAGCTGTGGATCCGGCGAAGATTGAGGCAGTGACAAAGTGGGAAGCACCAAAGAATGTTGCTGAGGTTAGGAGTTTCTTGGGTTTAGCTGGATACTACAGACGGTTCGTGAAAGATTTCTCCAAGATAGCTAGACCGATGACAGCGTTGATGAGGAAAGAGAACATGTTTCGTTGGGATGAGAGTTGTGAGACGGCGTTCCAAACATTAAAGGAGCGTTTGACCACAGCTCTCCCGTCCTCGCATTTACTGAAGGGAGCGAGAATTTCGAGGTTTATACAGATGCCTCGAAGAATGGGTTGGGATGTGTGTTGATGCAGAATGGTAAAGTGATTGCCTATGCTTCTAGGCAGTTGAAGCCTTATGAGGAGAACTACCCTACTCATGATCTGTAGTTGGGTGCAGTGGTGTTTGCTCTCAAGATTTGGAGACATTACCTTTATGGAGCAATCTTTAAGGTATTTTCTGACCACAAGAGTCTTAAGTACATCTTCACGCAGAAGGAGTTGAACATGAGACAGAGGAGGTGGATGGAGTTGATTGGCGACTACGACATGGAAATCATCTACCATGAAGGGAAGGCCAACGTTGTAGCTGATGCTTTGAGTAGGAAGAGTGTACATTCCTTATGTACAGCTCTATCTTTGATGAGGCTGAGGGATGAGGTAGCGAGCTTTGGGATACATATGATGCAGAAAGGAGATACCGTGGGTGATATGATAGTACATCTGGAGTTTTATGATGACATTCGGGATAAGCAGGCTTTGGATCCTAAGATAGTTGAGTGGAGAGCTGGAGTAGAGAAAGGGACAGTGTCCCGGTTTTCTATTCATTCAGATGGTAGTTTGAGGTTTGATGGTAGGTGGTGTGTCCCTAATGATGAGGAGTTGAAAAAGATGATCATGAAAGAAGCGCATTGCACACCATATTCAGTTCATCCAGGTGGAGACAAGCTATACAAGGATTTGAAGAAAACGTTTTGGTGGCCTGGGATGAAGAAAGAGACAATTTGAGTTTGTGTCCGTTGTTTGACATGCCAAAGAGTTAAAGGGGAACAGAGAAGACCACAAGGTAAGATTCAGTCTTTAGAGGTGCCTGAGTGGAAGTGGGAATCCATTTCCATGGATTTCATTGTGGGTTTGCCTAAGAGTCAGCAAGGTAACAACATGATTTGGGTGATAGTGGATCGTCTGACCAAGTCAGCTCACTTTGTTCCAATGAAAGATACATGGACTAAGGCACAACTGGCTATGGCCTATCGAAAGAACGTGCTTGTGTGATGGATTTTGGTGGTAGCTGGGAGCAGAGGTTGGACTTGATAGAATTTTCTTACAACAACAGCTATCACACCAGTATAGGTATGGCACCGTTTGAGGCTTTGTATGGGAGGAGGTGTAGGAGTCCAATCTGTTGGGACGATAGTCGAGGCAAAGTGGTTTTAGGACCAGAGATGGTGCATGAGATGGTGGAACAGATTAAGATGATCGGGGAACGGATGAGAAGCGCCCCAGGATCGACAAAAGAGTTATGCAGATCTACATCGTCGGGACATAGAGTTTGAAGTTGGGGACAAGGTTCTTTTGAAAGTGTCTCCGATGCGTGGAGTTATGAGATTTGGGAAGAAAGGCAAGCTAAGTCAGAAGTTTATAGGGCCTTATGAGATCTTAGAGCGAGTTGGGGAAGTTGCTTATCGTTTGGCTTTACCGGCTGCGTTGGAGAGAGTGCATAATGTGTTTCATGTATCGCAGCTGCGGAAGTATGTGAGTGACCCGTCACATGTGTTGGAGGCAGAGAGCTTAGAGCTAGATGAGTCCTTATCATATCTTGAGGTGCCTAAGCAGATCCTAGACCGAAAGGTTAGAAAGACCAGGAGTGGTGAGACAGTTTTGCTTAAGATCCTTTGGTCTAACCACGAGACTGAGGAAGCTACATGGGAGGCAGAGGATATCATGAAAGAGCGTTACCCTTTCCTTTTTGATCAGGTATGTATGGTTACGGGGACGTAACCTTGTTTCTTTTAGGGGGGTAGGAGATGATCGCGAGAGTTTTTAAGAGTTTTATACACCTTTTATATGTTGTGTCGGGATGTTTGTCTTGGGTTTGTATCATGTTTTATGTTCGGTTGCTGAGTCGGGAATGTTAGGGGAGTACCTTTGTTTAGTAGTGGTTTGAACTTCGGGGACGAAGTTCCTTTTAAGGAGGGAAGACTGTAATACTCCGTATTTATATGTCTTGGGGTACTCTATCGAGTAGCCCTTACTCTGTCGAGTAAGGGCAAGTTGCGAAATAAAATAGTTTCGACTGTTGGGTACTCGATCGAGTAATTTGGGGTACTCGATCGAGTAAAGGGGTACTCGATCGAGTACCTTGGGTACTCGATCGAGTGTCCGGTTTACGGGGAGTTTTTCGCGGGTTTTGTTAATTATGCGATTAGGGTATTTAAACATAATCGTCGTTGTTTTAAAACACTTTTACCAAAACCTAAAACCTGTTTAAGAGAGAAAGCAGTCAGTTCATCTTCCTAATCGCATCCTTAGCAATTCCCGTAGTTCAGACGGTCAGTTCGTGTCATAGTTCGTATCGTTGAGTTCCTTGCGTCGAGGGTAAGCTTTTAATACAATTTCTATAATGTTTTGCTAAGTTTGGTTAAACCCTAATTTAGGGTTTGGGGGTTTTATGAGTAGTTTGTGATGTGTAGTCTTTATGTGCTATATGATAGGAGGAGGATTCGTAGAAGAGGCGTTTTGATACAGCTGTAGATACCGTCTGCTTGTTGTGCTTTCCAGGTAGGATTTCCTACTCAGTATTAGTCCCATAATGGGATATTGGTGATGTCTTTGTATTTAGTTGTTTGATATAATGATTGTCTTGTGTTTGTGGTTGTGATCGTTGTTGATGGTTCTCGAGATGCGTTCTCGGCTGAGTGGGGTCGCTTGCAGGAGTGGCCTCACGCCCTAGTTTCGCCCTCCGTGGAACCCGCCACGGGAGGGGATGTGCACATTAATGGACAGGGTTATCGCTCGGTATGATGAGCGGGGCTTAGGTGGGAACGGTTGCGGTCCCCCAGCGGCGTGGTGGGTCCGGTGGACGATCGTATTGAGATGATGGGAGTTGGTGTGTGTGTGTGTGTGTGTGACAGTTCAAATTGTCTGTTTATCTTATTATTGTTATCTATATTGATTGTGTGATTAGTGATCGACCCGGTGTTGTTTTGTAAACTGCGGTGATCCATTCGGGGATGGTGAGCAGATATTGAGCAGGTATTGAGATGAGTACTGGGATAGCTGGGATGCCACGACAGATGATAGGAGTCTTCCGCTGTAGCCTTAGTTTATCTACATTTCAGTTAGAACAGTCATTTGATAATAATGTATCGTACTTTGGTTTGGTTTTGAGGATTGTATTTATTCATTAAACCATTTATAATAAACGTTGTTTCTGTTTTGTCTATTTGATTATCATACCTCGGGCGACCGAGATGGTGATGTCTTCATACCTGAGTGGTCCTGGTAAGGCACTCGGAGTATGGGGGTGTTACACGGAGTCTAGAGAAGTCACTAGGAAATCTCCTCCTATCGTCATCCCCGTCCCCTTCGTTTCTCCTAGCTTAGCCTCGAGTAGTCACAGTAGTTCGGGAAATGCCCCAACCACTGTCCCTTTACCGCCACTGACCATGGATCAGTTGGCTTCTTTGTTTCAACTTTACTCAAACTTTAATATGAATAATCAGGTTCTGCTTACTCTTTGTGTTATCTTGAGTGCAATTCTGTTTACGATGATATTGAGGATGATCAAGACCCAGACTCAATCGAAATACCTCCCTACGTAGCCAAAGAAATACTACAGGAAGGGGAAGGGGGACCAGTAATAGAGGACACCGAACCCATCAATGTAGGAACCGAACTAGAACCCCAAGAACTTAGGATAGGGACTACCTTGAGCTCTACCGAAAGGGCCGACTTCATAAACCTTCTAAACGAGTTCAAAGATGTTTTCGCTTGGTGTGACACCCCGCGACAAAGCGGAAAATATAACTAATAAATTAATGCGGAAATTAGTGAGATTTTAAAAACTTTTAAATTACTAGTTAAAGATTAGCACGCGGGTGCCAAAAACGAAATGATACAAATACTACAATAGACATTAATAGGTCATTACAACCTAAGTCTAGAAAGCGGGGAAAAGATATCCCACGAATGAACAGATAAAAGGTTTCTAAATTAGAAACTAAGGTCCAAGGGTTTAGTTCTCGCTAGCCCACACGTCTTCCCCACGAAAGCATCTTCAAAACCTGTCATTCATGTAAACATGAACGCCACAGTCAGTGGGGAGTAACTCAAGGTTCTCCCAGCCACAATATGTCGAAAAGCAGGTAACAAACAACACTTAATCAAATATATTAATCATGCAACATATGTGAACCATAAAGAGTAAGGGGATATAATGAACAATCATGGTGAAATAGGCATAATACTTCCTTAATAGAATAGGCATGATATATGAGGATGAATGTACAATCAAGGAATAGAATCACCAAGACAACCCACTCATGTGGACACGACTCAACAAGTGTAAGACATATACTTAGTATGAACTCAAACAAGACAAACCCTCTAGACTCCAACCTCTTGGTAGGACGACGATCATAATACGGTCCTAGTCTAAACCTGGCCAGACTCTCGGGATGGACGACACCCGATTCGACAAACGATACCAAATCGTATCCAAGACTCGAAACATGGTACACCTAACCGTGCCCGACAGTCGAGTAACCTCAAACGGGACCTTGTCACCTAACCGTGACCCCCGGTCCGAAGAGGCGGAAGGAAAAATAGCCCAACTCGGAAGCAATGGCACCTAACCGTGACCCAATGTCCGAGGGCAAATAAATGAGGAATGTCAAGTAGTCACACAATGTAAAATGTCACACTCGAGTCACAATAAGGATAAGAATGATCATGCAGACATCATATGACACGGGATCTTTTAATGTCACATTCATACTTGTGGCTTGCATCTCACCATAAGTACAGATGGGAACATTAATCCCAACGATCTTATCGCAACTAGAGGGCTTATAGCTCACCCCTAGTATCCGATAAGACCAAGACTCTCACAACAGAACCATGCAAAGCATTATTAAGAATATGACTCTTCCCAAATAACCATTTAATAATAAATAACCCATGCTTGTCTTATATTAATAAATATTCCATTTTATAATTTAACATGCCGCTTAAATAAAATATAATAAACGATAATGAATAATTTACGTCATATGAAATGTATGGAATAAATGTGACCAAGTCCAGTGACTCATTTATGAGCCCAATAAATAAATCATGTGAAATCCAATGAATGGACTAGGATAAGCCCAATTAAATAAAGAAGGCAAGCCCAACAAGCAAGCTAGACAAGTCCAATTAGCTTAACAAGATAAATCCACTTAAATTAACAAGACAAATCCACTTGATTGAATATGACAAGCCCAACCAAATAAACATGTAAAGCCCCATAAATAGGATGTGTGAAAGAGTGATAATTAACGGATTACTTGTATAAAACACGAGACGGTAAATAAATAATATTTTAATTAAACTAAACTAGCGCCCAACAATTTATAACCATGACTAGCCCTATCAAAATGTCATACCACACCTATATGGCCCAATAACATATAATATAAAATAAGCCCAATTTGCCACGTTACTAAATAGCAAGACGAGTACATGAGCATATTTGAGACGGTAATTTAACTAATTAAGTAATGGGGTTTTATAAGTATAAATCATGAAAGGGAGGTATTTAAATGAATGAATTTAACGAATTGCGTTTTATAAAAGACACGAGACGGAAATCGAATAATTTCAAACAACCAAAATTTGTGCCAATGGCAAACTACTGCCACGACTCAAGGGAACCCCATTTGGGAAACCCTTCCACGCCTCAACAACCACCCAAACATGGGTCAAACACCGCTCATTCGACAACCCAAAACCGTGTCATGAAAGCTCATGAACCACACTAGAAACCCGTGCCAACCAACATGATTTCCTGCCCTGCAACCGTGCCCAAAATAGGGGGGGCGAAACAGTCCTCAAATCTGCCAGAAACAACCCGATACAAGCAATGGCACAGTGACTTAAGACGGATTTTAAAGCAAAATTAAGACGGAAATCTCTCATGTAAGCAGCCACACTCGTAAGCATACTTGAGACAGAACCAAAACTGCTAATTTCGCATATACCCACATCCCATTTAACCCAACATGACCCCCTTTAATCGTCTAACCCCAATCCACAAGACCACCATTACGACTGTTCAAAACAGTCCCGCAACTAAGACTATTAACCGCCCAAGGACAGGGGACGGAACCGTCCCATTTTCGTCCAATTTGCTACGACGACAACTACTTTATACAAGTCGTCATCCAAGGGACTAAAGACTCGATTTTTATTCAAGTAAACACAATCAAGGAGCAATATAAACAGCATACAAACATACATATGAAATAAACGATTCACATAAACACGTAATCTCGACATAATGTCGAGTAACCTATCACCGTTACCTTATCCTCGCGAATTCCAGGGTAAGAACGTCCAAAACACGAGCCTATCCTCAGTCTTCACTAGGAATGAAGAAAACGAGCAACAAGAGTCACGAAACCGAGTTTGTAACAAATTGCCCATTTCGAAAATTCAACAAGAATAAGACTTTCTTACCTAGAAATGAGGAGGAAGAAGAGAGGAAGCCAATGGTGCAAGAATCATTAAATTTGGTTGAGAAATGAGGGAGATAACGGAGGTTGAAGGAGGCGGAAATGGTGGTTGGCGTTGGATTGAAGCTGCTGCTGCGTTTTTGTTATTGTTGTTGTTTTACGCAGAAAGGAAGAAGGGAAATGGGGGGTGGGGACGGGTTACAAAACAACAACAATAATAATATATAATAATAATAATAATAATATATAATAATGATAATAGTAGATATTTTGAAGGTGAGGGAATGTGTTGTTGGTTTTTGATTGGTCCATATTAAATTAGGTACAACATGAAATGTGACAGTCTAAAGTTTAGACGGAAATTGAGACGGAGATTATGATTATTACAGTCATCATTATTATCCGACCAAAAATACGTATACATATATTATTATATAAATTGTGCCTTAAAAATATAATTTAATCGTACGTATTTTTATAAAAATGAGCTTTTATACAATACGTTTATAAAAATCTTGTTTGACATAAAATTAATTAAATTGAACAATTCAAAAATATTTAATAAAGTAATTCAAATGGCTTAATAAATTTTAAATGTCAAAATGGGAAATTCGCGGGTGTTACAATCACCCCACCTTTTTAAAAGTTTCGTCCTCGAAACTTGAAAGTAGAAATGAAAGGTTATATAAAACAAAACTGGAACTTTGGAATTGGTAACCAAAACATTTAAAAGGTTACTTATCGTAAGAATTAAAAGTTCTTTCAAAAGTTTCAAATAAAATTTTCGACAGAACCATATCCTCATCAAAGGAACGAAAATGTTCTCGTTACGTATTCAAGAACCTCACATTCCAAATCAAAGATAAGGTAAAAAGGCAAATCATTTGTATAAATCAAAATCTCAAAACTCTTTCAAAAACATTAATGAAGAGTTTTCAAAAGTATAAGTCTCATTCATGGAACGAAATTGTTCTTGTCGTGCACACAAGAACGCCAACTTTCCAAGTCAAAGACAAATTTAAAACAAAAATCATTCGCCGACAAGCGTAGAACAAGTTATCAAACGTCTCCAATAACGAGTTCTAACATCCGATCAACGTTAAAATCAAAAGAGAATGGCAATCCACTCAAATTTTCCTTTGCAAAAGTCCAAATAGAAATGAAGATTTCACTTACAAACTCAAAAAGGAATCAAGTTCCTGAAACATAACATTACACTTTGACAAAGAAATCATAAATAGGTCAAAGTTAACAGAAATTGGATAAAATTTAAAGAAATCTCGGGTTCAGCAATTAAAATCATGTTAAAGAAGTCTATATTCCAAGAACAAATAGGAAACTAAACCAAATTTTCATTTTCAATCCTTTTAAAATGGGTAAGGTTTTGTAAAAGTAACATAAACTTTTAACAAAGGATCAAAACTGGTAGCTTGAAATGTTTAGAAATTGGACAAAAGAAAAGTAACTTAGATATCATAGATACAAGGTACGCTAAGAGGGTTCAAATTTAACTAACAAAAGAGCTATGATGAATTTCATAGGGGTAAGAATTGAAGTCAAACTTTACAAGGTTGCTAAAGATAGAGTTTTTATAGGTCATAGCATCAAATTTACAGGAGGAGCATGATGAAGCGAAGAAGAGAGGTATGAACGGTAACGCTTGTGTCAAAGAAGAAAGGGAATTTAGACAACAAGGAAACGCTAGGTACTCAAACCTCAAATAACAATGTCATCCTGAACGGTTCCGAAAACTTCCTAACCACAAAACTCATAACCACTTAACTCCCAAGGATTTCCTCAAATCACTCATGTTACTTCATCTTAAGCTATTCCTGGAGACCAAGTACTCTACTATAAGTGTAATCTCATCACTCCAAACCCTCAAACACCTACAAACGACTTCCATAGGATCAGGATCAAAACTACTAAAAGAGTTACACTCATAACCAACTATCGACCACTAGGAGTTCTCACTATGGTAAAATCCTTAATCAAAGATCATAATCCCAAGTTCTTTATACCTTTCTAACACTCCAAACAAAATCTTATCCACACCCGAATATACAATCACACTGGTCGCATTCCCCAAATTATAAAGACCACAAACCAAAAAGGTAAAAAGGTTTGTCACGCAACTTTCCCTAATCAACTTAACTCAAGTTCCACTAATCCAACTTTGACGAAATCAAGGCTACCCAGGAATCCTCAAAGAGCATCTCACTCACTCTACAATGTAGCCAACAATGCCATCACTACACTAGGGAAACAAAGAGTAACAACCAGGTTCGGAAATGATAGGAAATTTCAAAAGGGATATATGAACATGTCAAGATGTGAGACTAAAAGAGTCGAATCATAAAGATAACTAGTTAACAACGAGTAAGAGATATTAGAATCAGGGAGGTATTCAAGGCAAGAAAGAGACAAGTAAACTTTTATACTTAAGAATTAAATCCAACCAAGGTATGAACGAAAGGGAGGAAAACGATTAATGGCACGAAAGAGGATTTTAAGGCTTAAACCAAATGCTTTCTAAGACTTAAGGTTCTCTCTAACGAGGTCACGCCTATTAGGATATTGTACCATCATGACAAAACGACCAAATCCCAAAACAAGGGTCAAGGTAAAATAAACGCTCGCTTAAGGGTTGATAAATTGGTTAGATACCTCTTCCACCTATCTTATCACATATTAGGATTTCCCTAAAGCAAATCTACCACCCAAGTATAAAAGCATCTCTTCATCTCAAGTACTCGACACAACCTCAAGGTTTAAAAACCAAAGAATGAATTAACGAAGACTTCTCAACAAAATTCTTAAGGAACAACTAACATCAAATCACATCACCAATCTATACGGGATCGTTAACATCTAAAAATGGGTTTTCTGCCAAATTCATATCCTAAACTTATCTCATGTTTACTCCTGAGGTAACGACGCTCAACCTACTAAGCTTTCACATCCCAAACATAAACAACAAAGCCAAGTTCTATAACTTTAATCACATAGGCAACTCATTCCTAACACAAAGAATCCACCAATCAATTATACTCACTTTGTCAAGGAACTAGGTATAAGAATCACTAAGTATGTCTCATCACATTACCTAAGTCTTTCTAACATCACGACCTCTCAAAACCAGGGTTAAGGGTCAAACACAAACAATCTCCTCAAAAGACAAAATTTCCAACCAAGGCCAACATTCCTCAAAAGAAAGAGTAATACAAAAAGGCGTTAAGGAAGGATAAGAGAGGAACAAAGGACAAGTTAAGGGTATGAGGGTAGCTTTCAAGCAAAACAGATGAAAGTTTAGAAGAAGGATAAGCACCAAGAGATAAAGGATAAGGCAAGATACACAAAGAATGAGAAACATCTTCGAGGAAGTAGAAGCATTCTTCAAAAGTTGAACGAATCTTCAATCCTCAGCAATAGGCACCAAATCTTGACCTTCATGTAGGTAAGCTCACGGTAATTGATCCAAGGGCACAACAATTATTAAATGACAATCAACAAACATGTTAGGACCTAACAAAGAGCAAACACACTACAGACTACCACCTTAGGTCCTTAAGTCTACCCATCTCTCATTCATTATTCAAGGTCAAGTTCAAATTAAATTTGGGGTACACGTGTGTGCGTCGGGAGCAACATATGCTCTGATACCAACTGTGACACCCCGCGACAAAGCGGAAAATATAACTAATAAATTAATGCGGAAATTAGTGAGATTTTAAAAACTTTTAAATTACTAGTTAAAGATTAGCACGCGGGTGCCAAAAACGAAATGATACAAATACTACAATAGACATTAATAGGTCATTACAACCTAAGTCTAGAAAGCGGGGAAAAGATATCCCACGAATGAACAGATAAAAGGTTTCTAAATTAGAAACTAAGGTCCAAGGGTTTAGTTCTCGCTAGCCCACACGTCTTCCCCACGAAAGCATCTTCAAAACCTGTCATTCATGTAAACATGAACGCCACGATCAAAGTGGGGAGTAACTCAAGGTTCTCCCACCACAATATGTCGAAAAAGGTAACAAACAACACTTAATCAAATATATTAATCATGCAACATATGTGAACCATAAAGAGTAAGGGGATATAATGAACAATCATGGTGAAATAGGCATAATACTTCCTTAATAGAATAGGCATGATATATGAGGATGAATGTACAATCAAGGAATAGAATCACCAAGACAACCCACTCATGTGGACACGACTCAACAAGTGTAAGACATATACTTAGTATGAACTCAAACAAGACAAACCCTCTAGACTCCAACCTCTTGGTAGGACGACGATCATAATACGGTCCTAGTCTAAACTGGCTGGCGGACTCTCGGGATGGACGACACCCGATTCGACAAACGATACCAAATCGTATCCAAGACTCGAAACATGGTACATCTAACCGTGCCCGACAGTCGAGTAACCTCAAACGGGACCTTGTCACCTAACCGTGACCCCCGGTCCGAAGAGGCGGAAAGAAAAATAGCCCAACTCGGAAACAATGGCACCTAACCGTGACCCAATGTCCGAGGGCAAATAAATGAGGAATGTCAAGTAGTCACATAATGTAAAATGTCACACTCGAGTCACAATAAGGATAAGAATGATCATGCAGACATCATATGACACGGGATCTTTTAATGTCACATTCATACTTGTGGCTTGCATCTCACCATAAGTACAGATGGGAACATTAATCCCAACGATCTTATCGCAACTAGAGGGCTTATAGCTCACCCCTAGTATCCGATAAGACCAAGACTCTCACAACAGAACCATGCAAAGCATTATTAAGAATATGACTCTTCCCAAATAACCATTTAATAATAAATAACCCATGCTTGTCTTATATTAATAAATATTCCATTTTATAATTTAACATGCCGCTTAAATAAAATATAATAAACGATAATGAATAATTTACGTCATATGAAATGTATGGAATAAATGTGACCAAGTCCAGTGACTCATTTATGAGCCCAATAAATAAATCATGTGAAATCCAATGAATGGACTAGGATAAGCCCAATTAAATAAAGAAGGCAAGCCCAACAAGCAAGCTAGACAAGTCCAATTAGCTTAACAAGATAAATCCACTTAAATTAACAAGACAAATCCACTTGATTGAATATGACAAGCCCAACCAAATAAACATGTAAAGCCCCATAAATAGGATGTGTGAAAGAGTGATAATTAACGGATTACTTGTATAAAACACGAGACGGTAAATAAATAATATTTTAATTAAACTAAACTAGCGCCCAACAATTTATAACCATGACTAGCCCTATCAAAATGTCATACCACACCTATATGGCCCAATAACATATAATATAAAATAAGCCCAATTTGCCACGTTACTAAATAGCAAGACGAGTACATGAGCATATTTGAGACGGTAATTTAACTAATTAAGTAATGGGGTTTTATAAGTATAAATCATGAAAGGGAGGTATTTAAATGAATGAATTTAACGAATTGCGTTTTATAAAAGACACGAGACGGAAATCGAATAATTTCAAACAACCAAAATTTGTGCCAATGGCAAACTACTGCCACGACTCAAGGGAACCCCATTTGGGAAACCCTTCCACGCCTCAACAACCACCCAAACATGGGTCAAACACCGCTCATTCGACAACCCAAAACCGTGTCATGAAAGCTCATGAACCACACTAGAAACCCGTGCCAACCAACATGATTTCCTGCCCTGCAACCGTGCCCAAAATAGGGGGGGCGAAACAGTCCTCAAATCTGCCAGAAACAACCCGATACAAGCAATGGCACAGTGACTTAAGACGGATTTTAAAGCAAAATTAAGACGGAAATCTCTCATGTAAGCAGCCACACTCGTAAGCATACTTGAGACAGAACCAAAACTGCTAATTTCGCATATACCCACATCCCATTTAACCCAACATGACCCCCTTTAATCGTCTAACCCCAATCCACAAGACCACCATTACGACTGTTCAAAACAGTCCCGCAACTAAGACTATTAACCGCCCAAGGACAGGGGACGGAACCGTCCCATTTTCGTCCAATTTGCTACGACGACAACTACTTTATACAAGTCGTCATCCAAGGGACTAAAGACTCGATTTTTATTCAAGTAAACACAATCAAGGAGCAATATAAACAGCATACAAACATACATATGAAATAAACGATTCACATAAACACGTAATCTCGACATAATGTCGAGTAACCTATCACCGTTACCTTATCCTCGCGAATTCCAGGGTAAGAACGTCCAAAACACGAGCCTATCCTCAGTCTTCAGCTAGGAATGAAGAAAACGAGCAACAAGAGTCACGAAACCGAGTTTGTAACAAATTGCCCATTTCGAAAATTCAACAAGAATAAGACTTTCTTACCTAGAAATGAGGAGGAAGAAGAGAGGAAGCCAATGGTGCAAGAATCATTAAATTTGGTTGAGAAATGAGGGAGATAACGGAGGTTGAAGGAGGCGGAAATGGTGGTTGGCGTTGGATTGAAGCTGCTGCTGCGTTTTTGTTATTGTTGTTGTTTTACGCAGAAAGGAAGAAGGGAAATGGGGGGTGGGGACGGGTTACAAAACAACAACAATAATAATATATAATAATAATAATAATAATATATAATAATGATAATAGTAGATATTTTGAAGGTGAGGGAATGTGTTGTTGGTTTTTGATTGGTCCATATTAAATTAGGTACAACATGAAATGTGACAGTCTAAAGTTTAGACGGAAATTGAGACGGAGATTATGATTATTACAGTCATCATTATTATCCGACCAAAAATACGTATACATATATTATTATATAAATTGTGCCTTAAAAATATAATTTAATCGTACGTATTTTTATAAAAATGAGCTTTTATACAATACGTTTATAAAAATCTTGTTTGACATGAAATTAATTAAATTGAACAATTCAAAAATATTTAATAAAGTAATTCAAATGGCTTAATAAATTTTAAATGTCAAAATGGGAAATTCGCGGGTGTTACACTTGGTCCTACAAAGACATGCCAGGAATCGATAGGGATATCGCCGAGCATAGGATTCCGATAAAGCCAGGTTTCAAACCTGTGAAACAGAAGCTTCGCCGAATGAGAACGGAATGGGCTCTCAAGATTAAGGAAGAAGTTGATAAGCAATTCAAGGCCGGGTTCATCAAAGTTTCCGAGTATTCGATTTGGGTAGCCAACATAGTACTGTACCCAAAAAGGATGGGAGAATCCGTGTTTGTGTTGATTTTAGGGATCTAAACAAAGCAAGTCCTAAAGATGATTTCCCTCTACCACACATCGACATACTTTGGTGGACAATCTGCAGACCACGCACATCGTCCTTCATGGATGGATACGCGGGTTATAATCAAATCAAAATGGCCATGGAAGATATGCATAAGACCGCCTTTGTCACTCAATGGGGAACTTACTGCTATACAGTGATGCCGTTTGGATTAATCAACGCCGGAGCTACATATCAATGCACCGCAAATACACTCTTACATGATATAATGCACAAAGAAGTTGAGGTATACGTAGACGACATGATCGTCAAGTCCAAGGATAGAGAGGGGCATATTGCGAACCTTCGCAAATTTTTCGCAAGACTACGAAAGTACAACATGAGGCTCAATCCTCAGAAGTGCACATTCGGGGTAACGTCTGGCAAACTCCTGGGATCCGTCGTTAGTCAAAGAGGTATAGAAATAGACCCTTCCAAGATCAAGGCTCTGATCGAAATGCCGCAACCACAAACAGAAAAAGAAGTCAGAGGATTCCTGGGAAAAGTGCAATATATAAGTCGATTCATATCAAAACTTACAATGATTTGTGAGCCTATCTTCAAGAAGCTCAAGAAGACATACCACACCATGTGGTATGATGATTGTCAAAAGGCATTTGACAAAATAAAGGAGATATTGGCCAAACCGCCAGTGCTCATGCCACCTCAACAAGATCAACCTCTTGGTTTATATCTCACAGTAACCGAAACCGCCATGGTTGCCATGCTAGCTCAAACTGTAGGAAATGAAGAAAGGGCTATCTACTACCTTAGTAAGAAGTTCTTGGAGTATGAGTGTAAATATTCACAACTCGAAAAGACATGCCTCGCTCTTGTGTGGGCAACGAAGAAGCTACGCCATTACATGCTTAGCTACTCCGTCAAAATATACTCCAAAATGGATCCAGTCAAATACCTCTTCGAAAAACCCATCCTCAACGGACGCCTAGAAAGATGGACTTTGATGCTCTCAGAATTCAATCTCAAATACGTGCCCCTTAAAGTAATAAAAGGTCGCGCCGTTGCCGAATTCTTTGCAGAGAATCCCATCGACGATGCACAAACAATAGATACTTGATCATTTCCAGACAAGGACATACTCCAAACTAATGTAGACTTCTGGGACCTTTACTTTGATGGAGCGTCAAACTTAAGAGGATTTGGAATAGGAGTGTTGCTCATTTCTCCCGAAGGCGAGCATACACCAATCTCTGTCAAACTCGACTTCGAGGTGACAAATAACGCCGCAGAATACGAAGCTTGTCTCATTGGACTGCAAGCGGCAGTGAGCTTACGCATTAAAAATCTTCGCGTGCATGGGGATTCATCCCTAATCATCAACCAAATTACAGGATCTTGGAAAATCCGAAGCGAAAGCCTCGCACCTTATCAGGCTAGAATAGACCAAGTTCCTCAATTCTTTGATCACGTAACCTATCTACACCTACCTCGAGAGGAAAATCAATTTGCAGATGCTCTTGCAAAACTCGCATCTTTGATTAATATATCAGATAACATGATGGAAATGCCTTTATGCATCGCACGACGGTCGGAACCGGCTTATGTGCATCAAATCACCGATGAAGAGGAGATCGCGCAGGAACCCTGGTTCCAAGCAATCCTGAATTTCAAACTCAATGGTACCTATCCACCGGATATGGACAAGAGGGGACAACGTGCTATACGCCTACTCGCTTCCCATTACGTTCCATGCAAGGAGAGTTATACAAAAGAACACCTCTTGGTGTAATCTTACGTTGCCTTGATCATTCACAGGCGCGAAAGGTGTGATGGAAGAAGTCCACGACGGAGAATGCGGTCCTCACATGAGTGGGCCCATGATGGCAAAGAGAATCACACGTTTTGGATATTATTGGACCACAATGGAATCCGATTGCATCAAGTATGTAAGACATTGCCACAATTGCCAAATCTTCGGGAATGTATAACATATCCCTCCTTCATTGCTCTATACGATGACATCTCCTTGGCCATTTTCTGCCTGGGGAATTGACATAATCGGGAAGATAACTCCAGCCGGAACAGGAGGTCACTGTTTCATCCTAGTGGCAATTGACTATTTTACCAAGTGGGTGGAAGCGGCTTCCTACACCAGTCTCACGACCAAAAATGTGGCAAAGTTCATACAATACAACATTATATGTCGATACGGTTGCCCGCATGAGATCATTAGTGATAATGGATCCTATTTCCAAGCTGAGACTGAACAATTGCTAGCCAAGTACAAAATTAGGCATCACCATTCTACGCCCTATAGACCACAGACTAATGGTGCGGTAGAGGCAGCAAATAAGAACGTTGTCACAATTCTCAAGAAAATGATTGACAACTATCGAGATTGGCCAAGCAAGATACCCTTTGCTCTGTGGGGATATCGTACATCTGTTAGGACGCCTACTGGGGCTACTCCTTTCTATTTGACCTACGGCATGGAGGCTGTACAACCAGTTGGGCTAGAGATACCATCCTTGCGTATCTTACTCGAGAGTCAAATCCCAGAAGCTGATTGGAAAAGGGATAGATATGAAGAACTCATCCCCCTGGATGAACGCAGGCTACGCGCCTTACATAATGTCCAAACATACCAAGCCCGTATCAAACGAGCTTTCAACAAAAGGGTTAAGCCCAGAAACATCAAGGAAGGAGACTTAGTGCTCAAATCGGTTAGAGCTCTTTTACCTGTCGATCCACGGGGAAAATTCAAACCTAATTGGGCCGGACCTTTTCTAGTCAAATCCATACTTCCGGGGGGTGCAGTTAGAATCACAGACCTAGATGGGAATGAGTTCTCCAACTCGACAAACCTTGACCAATTGAAACGGTACTATGAATAGGAACAAAAATGCGCCTCGCGTAACCCCACGTGTCGCTCTTGTGGCACTAAATAAACCGGCTCCTGGCCAAGCTGAAATAAGCTAATGTCACTGTGCTCTTGCATTTTGACAAATTTGTCATCCTCATGTCATCAAATAAACTAAATTTGCATCTTCAGAGTAAGCAAAAGCTCATGCTAATTTTCTATGTTCATTACAAGCTCTTGCTTAGAACAATTATTCTTTTACATTTACACGAACTACGCGCAAGGGTTTGATTTCATTTTCTAAGTGAATACGTAGGCAATCCTTCACAGGATACAACCCATCATTTTCAAAAATGTAAATAGAAGGACATCTGCATTGCATTTGGAATTCGACAAGAATAATAAATAGAAAATCACAACGGTTTCATAACCATTTAACCTTTTTAATTTCATTCATTTTCTAATAATAATAGTAAGCTACATAATAAAAATAGAAGAGACTAGGATTCTAAAAACCCCACCTTTTTTATTACAACAATAATAATAATAATAAATAATAATAAAAGGACTTGGGCTATTCTTCCATCTTCCCCTTGCCCTTGTCATTCTTGTCACACTTCTTGTCACGACCTCGAGCTGGACGCTCTTGCGCCACTTCAGACTTAATCACCAATGGTCTTTCTCGAGGCCTCGACTTCCCATTCTTGCCAACCACCATTTCCGCGACAGGAGAGATCTTCGGTTTCTTCGAAGGATGAATAACTCGAAGCCTGGCTTCTTCTTCTCCTTCTGTCAGATGCTTATCTTTCTCTTTCTCTACCTCGCGCACCTTGTAGTCCATAGGCTCGCGCTTCCTCAATCTCTCGCGTTCTTCAGGAGTCGTAGCCTTCCTCCATCGCAGATAAGAATCCGACACCCATAAGGCATTAGCGGAGAAATTCAAGAACCACATGTTTCTTTGGGTCCATTTAATGGCCCATTCCCTCCGGCTATCAGTGGTAAGTGCCACAACGGTCTGCGCAACGGTATCCAGCTTCGGGATCATCTGCTTCATTCCGATTTGTCTCATCAATCTTTCCGGGAAGATGCACACCATGAATTCCAAGCCAGGAATGCGCACGGACCTAGTAGGATCCAAAGAAGACACTCGGTGTGTTGATTTGAGGTGCCACCACGGTGCGACCCACCTAATCAAAGGACCATCCTCACTTTTCAGCTTATTCTTCCAGTAATCACAGGCCCGAGTGAAGTCCACCATGTACAACCTCGTCCTCATCGCAATCGAGCGGGCATGGTAAGAAGGAACATGGACTGGGGGCTCGATCAATCGAAGCCGTTCCATAAGCCAAACCTAACAAAAGCAGGTATTAGACATAACACGAAAAAAAACGAAAAAAAAACACGAAAAAAAAAAACGAAAAAAAAAAGAAAACAAAAAGAAAGTGTTGTTTTACCTGCAAGATGACGGGACTCCCCAAATACGGTAGGTCGCGGTTGGATTTCCTATTATCCAAGCCCAACAAGATCTCTCCTAAGCATAAACAAGTGGGCTCTCGCGACTCCATTTGCTCAACAAGGACCAGAAGACGGGGATCACCTCTCAAGTCTTCATCAACATGCCCTTGGAAGACATACGCATGCAAAAGGCAAAACCCAAATGCCCTCCGCCTAGCAACATGAGAAACGATGGGGTCGACCCTATTTATGAATCGGTCTATGAAGTCCATCATTCTCACTCCTTTTGAGGTAACTAGTCGGTCTACCTCAAGTCTAGTCAACCCAATCAAATCTCTAAATTTGCTCTTGTACCCTTGCGAAGTAGAAGGAATGGCAGGCAAATGTTCGGGATCCCACCCACCAACCGCAGCAATTTCTTCAGGAAATGGGCAAATGTCGCCTCCAGGGAACGCAAAAACGTGATAATTCGGGTCCCAATAATCAAGACAAGCATCCAAGAACGGTTTAACAACCTTGATTAGCCTCAAACTCAACAATGATCCAAGGTTATAGGCACCCATTACATATTTTTCCGTGTTCGAAAATTCGTTGGTCCATTCCTTCAAGCGAATCTCCAAAGTATTCATGATGAAAAGTTTCTTTTGAGAATTTTATGTAATAAGACGATGAAGAGACGGAAGAATTATGTGAATAAAAGCTCCATCCGCGTTTCTATTTATACTAATTTCTGTTTCCAAAAATCCGTCAGAACAGGATAGCTTGGGAACAGCGCAAAGACTGCCTTTGCGCCTCTTCAAGGACGGGACTCATGCTGCGCCTCTTCCTCAGCTTCACTTCTGTGATTTTCCGCGTTAGATCTTTCCTAATTCCATGACGAATAATTTTCTATTCCTACGGGTTATTATTTTGGTAAATACGTGAAAATTACCATGTTTCAGGTTTCCTAATTCCGTGGGCACGAATTTCGAAACGACATCGACATTTTCGCCATTTTACCACACGTGCACATTTCCATTTTAGGAAATAATTTTCATTTTCATTTTAGGAAATGATTTTTTTGTTTTAATTCATTTTAATTCATTTACATTTCTCATTTAATTCACTTATTTTAGAAAATGATTTTCGATTTACCGAATTTCAAATTAATTTCAATTTCTTAATTCCATTTCTACATTTCTAACTTATAGATTTCTATTTTTTTTCTTTTTGTAGGGGTAACCCTCCCTACCGTCCGGTCATTTCCAGCAAAATTTTTGCATTTTTGCATTTCTTTCGAGTCTTTCACTTCGCGCTAATTAAGGCCATATGTATATACAAATGAATGTTTTGCGTGATTTCTATGTAAATTTCGGCAGCATGACGGCGTAAACCGTCATCTACCAAACATGTTCAAAGCTAACCTGCAGATACAAGCAACACAACCCAGCAGCAAAGGCTCTCAGGCCATCTTATATACACCAAACAAGGAAATGTACAGCAAACTGGGGGCTCTCGCCCCAAACAAAAGTCCAAAAATGTCCAAAATCATGGTCCAAAATGTACAAGTGTGCAAGTCTACAAAAACAAAGCAAAGCTACTGCTGGTCGCCCTCCAGCTCCGCAACTCTTGCCGCAAGAGCGGCAATCTCGGCGTCCCGAACCTCGAGCTCCCTCAACAAGCGATCTGTCTCCTCCCGAGACTGGGTCAACTCTCGCTCCAGCTCGCGGTCCCCCTGTAAATAACAACAAAATTGGCTCATGTCAATCGTGTCAAATCAGTCCAAACAATTACAAAGGAATTAAAAATTAAAAATTAAATAAGCATAAGGTTCATACCTGACGACCTCGACCGCCGACAAATGCCTCGATGGTAGTAGCTCGCAGCCGAATGGCCACCCTACATAGCGCCATGAACCGAGACGGCGCAACCTGCATTTTCAAAAGGAAGTTCTCAATAAATTTAAATTAAAGTTCAGTCAAACGTGTTCTTATACAAAAATTGTACAAGTCAGAGGCTCACCCTCCGAATCAGATGTTGCCAGTCGTCCAGGCTAGCATCCGTCACAGCCACGTCAAAGTCACGCAGCTCGGAGATCGTCGTCCTCCCGGTCGCGTCAGTGTACTCAAGGGTCTCGCGGTACTCTGGGGGCTCGATGCCCGCCGCCTCAACCTCCTGTGAAGCCAAATATTTCTCATTAATCGATGATCTTTCATCATAAGTTTTCAAAAAAAAATCATCAAGTAAAGAAAAAGAGAAAATATGCTCACCACTACCAGCCAGTACGCCAACCTCCCGTAGAGGAACGTCGAGTAGTCCTCGCCAGGAAGAAGGAGGGCGTCACCACCGACGCCAGCGAAGTCAACCTCCCTCTCTGCCTCAGAAGGCTCCCTGAACATCGTCCTAGGAGGATCGATGGGAACCGTCAACACGTCCCGAGAGCACTGACGAGCCAAGCGCTCGCTCAAGTACCACACATGACCCATCGACGTCCTCGGCGGCGGCCTCGCTCGAGCTCCCGGGTCGAAGGACCTCAGCCACAAAAGGAGGCGCTCCGGCATACTCCGCCCAAGGTCTGGGCACCCACTCTGATAAGACAAACAAGGATCATTCCTATGATCGATTAAAAACAATGAAGAAGCGAATATAAGTGAGATGCTTATGCTGTCCAGCTGAAGAGCATTCACGTCCCGCCGGTAAACGCCGTGAGAGGAACACTTGCTCCTCGTCCTACACATCACCCAATCCCTCACAACGGGATAGGCCCTCTCCAGCGCCTCCGTCCTCTTGGGCGCGAGGCCCGGGAAGTAGGAGTACACCCACGCCTGTGAAACAAGATAGTCAATAACGATCATTCGTGATTTGATAAAGAAAGGAATTCATTTCAAGCCTCAATGAAGGTTCATATCTCCAGCAGTAGTCCAGGTCCGACAGCACCAGGAGAAGTCCCCTTCTCCATCAACTCCGGACGAACCATAGCCCTCATGAAGCGAATGAGGACCGCAAAGCCAGCAGTGACCCAGTCACAACGCCCTAGGGAGCTCAGGTCAGAAAGGAAGGGAAAAAGCTTCGTCAACAGCCTCTCTCCCTTGTCTCCGAGGTAAATCGAAGACAAAAACCACCAGAGCCACAAACGAGCCCTCTACTCAGCTGTACACGGAGGAGGAGCCGTCTCCCTCCCATCAATCGTCACCAGCGCTGGGATCTTTCCCACAAAGTAGTCTCGAACGTAGGAGCTGGGCACCAAGCCCGACACTGTGACGGCCTTCGGCGACAAGTTCCAGCCGATCAGTCTCCTCGCGTCGGCCGAGTCCGCCTTCATGGCAGTCTCAGGCCACTCCACCTCCTCGGTCCCACACGGCAGACCAGAAATCATGCCGTAGTCCTCCAGAGTGACTCCCACCTCACCGAAAGGCATGTGAAACGTGGAAGTCGTATCCCAGAATCGGTCCAAGAAAGCGCGGACCAGGCTAAGGTTAGCCCGCAGCTTCCTCTTCGCGATATCCCTCCAGCCCTGCACCAAAGAATCGAACGCTCCGCGCTCGATCATGGCGCGCTCCTCTGCCGACAGCTGCTCGTAGCACTCTATCGATGTCGTATAGCCCGAGAACGACCTGATGTTCCCGGCCTCCTATTGTGATTTGAAACAAAAGCTATCTTTAGTTTTAAATGAAAATTGGAAAAGATATGAGCAAATGAAACGAGAGAAGATGAGTGATGAGTAGTGAGTTCCTATTTACCAAACTCTTCACCGTCCTGTAGGACAGGTGACCCTCAGCGACCCACGGCGGGCGCCTACTCTCCCAAGTCTCGGCCACGCAGAGCTCCTCTCGGTCACCGACGACCTCCTCGTCCAACGTTGACCCGTCTCGGGGCCGTCTCCTCCTCCTCAGCAGCCTCCTCCTCGTGGACCTCGTCTCCAGCAGCCATCACCGCGGCGGTGAAGGCCTTCTCTAGAGCCTCCTCGACAGTAGCAGTGTCTATCTCCATGGAAGCTCTCCCAGAAGTAGAAGCCACATCACCTGTGACATTAAAGCAAATTTAGGCCGCGTCGCATGACGACAAGCCTTGGTTAAGGGATTTTCGAGCCTTTGGAAGCCCTGAAACCGCTCTTTTCTCGCCGTCTTTGGCCATACTCTCACCAACCCGATCACTCATGTGGTAATATGGGTCAAGTCAAGCCTAATTTGAAGCCTAGTTTCGGGTTCGAGTCAAAATTTCGGCAGCATTTCGTTATAATGGCGATTATGCCTTAGAAAGTGTCCTGAAAAAGCTGTCACAAACAAAATTCCGAGATGATAGAAAGTTTACCCATCATCCAAGGGTCCCAAATATCAAGTTTCATCGCAAATGGGCAATCCTAAGACTATTTTCGAAGCAATTTACGGTTCAGCTGTGAAACCGTCTCAAATTTCACTCAAAGGCTCAAAAACTCAACGAAAATTTGAAACAAATACATGGTTGTGTTCCTTATACTACCAATTATCCATTTCTAATGTCAATTTGAGAAAGCAAATGCATTTGGGGGAAAAGCCCCAAATTTTCGCTCAATTGGGTCATGAACCCTAATTTTTCGATCCAAAATTCGACAAATACAGAAGATTAATGCAAGAATGAGACACATACCTCGATTAGTCATGATTAATGCAAGCTTTTGGATCAAACCTTGGCGGAAATGTTTGATTTTTGAGAGAGAAATTGAAGGAATTGTGTTTCGAAATAATGAAATGAACCTTCTGATTATCGCGTTTTTACGCAGAATAGACACTTTGGGGAACAGACGCAGCAGGCGCTGCGCCTCTTCCAAGAGACACAGCTCTTGCTGCGCCTCTTCCTTGTGTTCCCTCCATACGAATTTTCAAAAATTCGTTATGAGTTCGTTATTTGTGGGCCCATCTTTGGTGCGCCTCTTCGCCGTTGCTATTTTATCCTTTTGGTCCGTTTGACGATTATCTTTCGTTCCGGCCCGCATTTACCAAGCCAGCAACAGACTGTTACACGTCATTTATTGCTTCCAAGACCTTTGCTCGTCACAACAAGCATTTATTCCTTCACAGGTGTTTCGACACACCTTCACGAGAGTAAGCGGATATACTTTCCCTCTCACGATATGGAGATTAACGTCTACCCAAGCAGATTTCTCCTCAACAGTTCCCGTCTGTGTCCTGCTCTTTACCCTTTTTCTCAAAGACTACTCAAGCAGTCTTCTTTCAGCAGTTCCCGTCTGTGTCCTGCTACTCACTTTATTTTAACCTTCACACCTGATCTTCGCTCCTTAGCTCCCATGCACCTCCGGAAGCATTTCGAGAAGAAGTCTCAGGTATGGTCTCTTCTTATGGCTGGCGAGCCTCCTTACGTAGTCTAATGGACTTTAAACGACCCTCCCCGATAGTCGACAGACTCTAAAATGTTCCCGACGACAGGTCCTTGGCTCTAACCCCTTGAACCGCCTCGCGTCGCCATAGTCGTCAGGTTGTAATCTTCGATTGACCTGATGGCTATACTTTGACTTTCGCCTTGTCCAAGCCTCAGTCAAAGTGGGGGCTCTGTAGATACCTCATTTCTGCACCTCTCGCAAACCACCCAGTGATGATTGGGCCGCATGTTTGGTACGCGGAACGATTTGTGACAATTCATAAGTTTATCGTCGAGTGATTGCTCAAATATTAATGTCTACCTCTTAGTTGTCATCTACGTGCCGATACGGTCGTTTTGACAGTAAATAGAGTACATTTGGAGTCTGAGCCTAAAACCGTCTCCATTTTCTGATAATCGTTCAATCCCGAGTCGGAATGTTCTGGAATGTTCCAGATATTTCTATTCCATATTTTATAAATATTTCACAATCTTAATCTTTTGGCAAACAATTTCCCGTAATATTCATATAAAGTATTAAGGAAAACCAAATTATTCCGTCCTTCCATAACTCAAACACGGAAATCCTTCTTCCGTAGGAGGAAACCACTTGGGAACAGACGCAGCAGGTGCTGCGCCTCTTCCAAGAGACGCAGTGCTTGCCGCGCCTCTTCCCAGGTCCTATTCTGCGTAATTTTCGTATCTTTTTCATATCTTTCCGAGATTCACTTCCAAAGAGTCTCCGAAACCCTATTTCCTCCACGTGATTATTATAAATAGGAGCCTTCGCTCCTCATATTTCTCACGCGAGTGTCCGCCCTTCTCTTCTCCCTTTGCATTCTAGACTTTTGTTCTTACTTTTTAGCGTCTACGTGCTTGATCTTTCAACCACGTAAGCTCGGATCCTTCTGAGTACCAGCCTCGTTTGCATGACCGACCAACTTGACCAACTACACATCAATCAACTTAATTAATCTAATCGTTTTCCTCTTACGAGGGCACTTTCTTTGTATTCGCGTCGAGCATCACTAATCGATATCTTAGTCCTTCTCGTTTCGTCAACATGTAAGTCTGAGGGTGTAAATCTCTCTTTTATTTATTGTATTTTACTTTTTGTATCATCAATTGTAAGGTTTATGTCGTAAATACCTCTTAAAACCGATTTCTAAACCGTGCTTTAAAACCTCTTTTTTACGGATTTCCAGAAGACTAACCGTCGAGAAAGGACGCAGCAAAGAATCGCTGCGCCTCTTGAAGGAGCGCAGCACTGCTGCGCCTTCTTCATGAGGCCGCCGCAGTTCTCGCTTCCTTTCTTTTTCCTTCGTCCTCTGTAATTCGTCAAATTCTTATTTGTTTATTCGTTTGATTGTTAATTCTTCGTTATAATAGTCTAATATTTCACATGTATATTATTCATCATCATTAACACGTTTAATTCGTCATTAAGTCCGACTTAAATCCCTTATAATCTCATATTTGCGGGTTTTCGTCATTAAACTCAATCCGGGTTGTAGAAGTTCGATTTGTTCATATTGAGTTTCTGGAATTCGTCTTTGATATATTTTAATCTGTCTATTGTCACATTCATCGCATGTTCATCATTAATTCATTATTAATTTGTCATATTTAACCTATTTTGTTCACCCATGTCACTAATCAATCATTAATCATGTAATTAACCCGCCTTATCTCCGTCTCATCCATGTTTTATCGTTTTCATGACCCATTAATCGTATGTAATTAACCTACTAATCACTTCCATCCGAGTAAATAAATTAATCCATCGTCAAATCCACCAATGAGTATTAACAACACGCAATTCCGGCTTCACAGCCGACCAAAGTCAGGTCGAGAGCAGCGTTGCGTCTGCGCCTATTCAAAGGACGCAGCTTCTGCTGCTTTATTCGAGTTGAATTCTGTCCCTGAACTCCGTGGTTGCCTTGACTTAGTTTAATTAGCTCACGTATAATTAACTACTAATCGTATTATCACCTTCTGATCTGTTCGTAATTTTATTCTTTTATTCTTTTTTCTCAAAACATCCGTTTTAAAGGTATTTTCGACATAAATCGCCTAATCCAATGTAATTATTGTAATTCTTTTATCGTAATTTTCTTTTATTGTATTTATCATTATTTCTTGTATCATTTGAATGTTGTCACATGTAATTGAGCATTAAATCCTACTTCGACCTTAATTGTATGCTAAATTGATTGTTCACCGACTTAGTATTAATTCTCACATGCTAGGATTAAAACTTGGATGTTGCATTGCATGCATACAATCGACGATATATCGAGTACGAATAACTTCCCTAATCATTAGTAGAGGCTGCTATCGAGGCGGGCGGGATTAGGTGTTCGATCAAAAGAGCTTCCTAATACGTACCCTCACCCCTTACTCCAGATCTCCGTGAACACCCGTGTTCATTGGCATCCACGAGAGTCATTATAGACATAGAATGCTAAGGGTAACGATTGCTTAGTGTTCATGTCACTACTTTGTGTCTTGACATGACGCGAGGTATTCGAACGGTTCCAATTTCCCATAAAAATTGGTGGCGACTCCAACAAAAATGCAAACGCTTGTTTCTCTTCTCTCCCAAGCGCCCCCGAGGGCCCCCCGCTGTCCACACACATCATGTAATTAATACCGAGTAGGAAAACCCTACCTGGAAAACAATCAGCAAGATCGTCATAATCAGCTAATCACAATCGTTCTTCAACTAAATCATCTCCTATAAACACACAATCTAACATCAACCATACTCCCCAAAACCCCCCAAATTACCCAATTAGGGTTTCAACTAAAATCAATTAAACGATATAAAAATCATACTAGGAGCTTACCCACAATGCGACGGTCTCACAGGCGTAAAGAACTCAACGATCCGACGACTCTAGCCCTTAGAATTTGCCAACAACGCGATGAGAGAGAACTACGTAACTTCTTTTTCTTTTGAAAGGTTTAGAAAGGTGAAAAAGTGATTAAAGAAAATGACGGAAGCCTTTTATATTAATCTCGCGTTATTAACAAAACCCGTCAAAACAAACCCGTGAAACACACTTACTCGATCGAGTAAGTGACTTACTCGATCGAGTGCCCCTTACTCGATCGAGTGTCACACGTACTCGATCGAGTACCAATCAGGCGGACTACTGTTTCGTATAAAAACATACTTACTCGACAGAGTAAGCCCCATTCGATAGAGTACCCAAAGACATAGAAAACCGTAGTATTACAGTCTTCCCTCCTTAAAAGGACCTTCATCCCCGAAGTTCAACCCATACATAAAAACAAATATACTACTCGATCAAGACACAACAACGCAACTAAGAACTCAAAACAAAACTTCAACCTATAAAACATGAACTCTTAACATCAACTCCACCAACTATTCCTACCTCCATAACATGGCTCACGATATCGTATCAACTACATCATAGTCTCTCTCGACACCAACTCCAAACACTACCAACTACTATCCATAAACGCTGCTAGCTCCGTAACATATTATCCACTAGAAAATGCGAAATCAAGTGTAGACACCTCATTTCTGCACCTCCCGCAAACCACCCGGTGATGATTGGGCCGCATGTTTGGTACGCGGAACGATTTGTGACATTTCTTAAGTTTATCGTCAAGTGGTCGCTCAAATACTTGTGTCTACCTCATGGTCGTCATCTAGGTGTCATTACGGTCGTTTTGGCAGTAATTAGAGTTCATTTGGAGTCCAGGTCAAAAACCGTCTTCATTTCCTAAAACCGTCAAATCCTGAGTCAAAGCAATGTGCTTTTATTCCTAAGGTTATGATGTCATAAAATGTTGAGATTATATCTCATTTTGAGTCTCATGTCACTCCATTAGGCTAAACTAAAAGTTTACATTACAAAATGTGCATTTCATTTAGTTAAAATGACAACCCAACCTTTAGGCCCATTTTACGAGGTGATAACCACTTTGTTGGGTCAGGGCTATTTCACAGAAAGTTCTAGATCTTTCTCTTAGCTTTCCAAATCCACCAAAATCACTTTAATCCGAGTCTTGTAGAGAAAGTTATGCCTAAAATACGACATGCTGTCAAACGCGCTTTCTTGCGCAGGAGGAACCCGCTGAGGAAAGGACGCAGCAAGTGCTGCGCCTCTTCCAAGGGACGCAGCACCTGCTGCGCCTCTTCCTCAAGGTTTTCTTTTTGTCCAAGTTTCCGTGTTTAACCTAAGTCGGTTATTTCCGGATCTTTCTCTCCTTTCCTAATTTCCGCCGTGTGATTAGTATAAATAGAGACCTTCGGTCTCACATATTTCTCACGCGAGTGTCCGCCCTTCTCTTCTCCCTTTGCATTCTAGACCTTTGTTCTTACTTTTTGGCGTCTATGTGCTTGAACATTCGACCACGTAAGCTCGGATCCTTCTGAGTACCAGCCTCGTTTGCATGACCGACCAATTTGACCAACTCCACATCAATCAACTTAATTAATCTAATCGTTTTCCTCTTACGAGGGCACTTTCGTTACATTTGAGTCGAGCATCACTAATCGATAACTTAGTTCTTCTCGTTTCGTCAAACATGTAAGTCTGAGGGTGTAAATCTCTCTTTTATTTATTGTTCTTAGCTTTTTGTATCATCATTAATGTAAGGTTTATGTCGAAAGCACCTTGTTAAAACCGATTTCCAGAAGACAAACCGTCAAGAAAGGACGCAACAACTGCTGCGCCTCTTCGAAGGAGCGCAGTTCCTGCTGCGCCTCTTCGTGAGGCTGCCGCAGTTCCTGCTTCCTTTCTTCTTCCTTCGTCCTCTGTAATTCGTTCTTTGTTTGTTTTCGTTTGTTTTCTTTAATTCTTCGATACAATAGCATAATAACCTCACATGTATATTATTTATCATTCATTAGTATATAATTCATCGTTAAATTCGACTTAAATCCCTTATAATCTCATATTTGCGGGTTTTCGTCATTAAAATCAATCCGGGTTGTAGAGATTCGATTTGTTCATATTGAGTTTCTGGCATTCGATCTTTGATATATTTTCATCAGTCTTTTGTCATATTCGTCATTAATTTGTCATTAATTTGTCATGTTTAACCTAATTAGTTCACTTATGTCACTAATCAATCGTTCATCCATGTAATTAATCCGTCTTTAATCCGTCTCATCCATGTTTTATCGTTTTTATGACTCAATCACATGTAAATAACATGTTAATCACCTTCATCCGAGTAAATATATTAACCAATCCTTAAAATCACCAATTTACATTAACGATTTGCAATTCCGGCTTCACAGCCAGAACTCACCCTTGGAACAGACGCAGCAACTGCTGCGCCTCTTCCAAAGGGCGCAGTCCTGCTGCGCCTGTTTCAGGTTGAGTTCTGTCTCTGAACTCCGTTGTTGCTTGACCTAGTTTAATTAGCTTACGTATAATTAACTATTAATCGTATTATCACCCATTGATCTGTTCGTTAATTTATTCTTTTATTCTTTTTCTCAAATTATCCGTTTTAAAGGTATTTTCGACATAAATCGCTAAACCCAATGTAATTATTGTAATTTTCTTTTATGGTATTTATCATTGTATTTTGTATCATTTGTATGCCTTCACATGTAATTGAGCATTAAATCCTACTTCGACATTAATTGTATGCTAACTATTTGTTCACCGACTTAGTCTAATTCTCACATGCTAGGATTAAAACTTGGATGTTGCATTGCATGCATATAATCGACGATATATCGAGTATAGATGATGTCCCTAATCATTAGTAGAGGCCGCTATCAAGGCGGGCGGGGTTAGGTGTTCGATCAAAAGAGTTTCCTAATACGTACCCTCACCCCTTAATCCAGTTCTCTGTGAACATCCGTGTTCATTGGCATCCACGAGAGTCATTCTAGACATAGAATGCTAAGGGTAACGAGTTCTTGGTGTTCATGTCTCTACTTTGTGTCTTGACATGACACGAGGTATTCGAACGGTTCCAATTTCCCATAAAAATTGGTGGCGACTCCACAAAATGCAAACGCTTGTTCTCTCTCCCAAGCGCCCCCGTGGGCCCCATTGTTCACATCAAGACACTCATAACATCAAACAGAATGTTAGAGGAGACTCCAAAGGTAGTTGATGAACCCACAAAAATTGTTGAAGAGCCCAAACAACAAGTTGTGAGAACTTATATGCCACCAATTCCTTTTCCACAAAGGTTGGCAAGGGCAAAGCTTGAGCAAAAATATAGAAAGTTCATGGACATGATGAAGGGAATCAACATTACCATGCCCTTCATTGATGCCATCAAGGAGATACCAAGCTATGGAAAATTCTTGAAGGAGTTGATTTCCAACAAAAAATCCTTGAGTCCAACGACAACGGTGAATTTATCCAAGGAGTGTAGTGCCATTATAATGAATGAGGTACCCCAAAAGCTTGAAGATCCGAGGAGTTTTTCTATAGCTTGCAAAATTGGGACCGTGCATATTGAAAGAGCCTTGTGTGATTTGGGGGCAAGCATTAGTATTATACCTCTCAAGATTTTCAAGAAATTGAAGGATTATGAGCTTTCACCAACAAGGGTTTCTCTCCAACTTGCGGATAGGCCGGTAAGATACCCAATTGGCCTTATGGAGGATATCCCACTCAAGGTGGGTAAACTTGAATTCCCTTGTGACTTCTATGTGATGGATATTCCCGAAGACTCAAATATTCCCATCATATTGGGGCGCCCTTGCCTTGCGACGGGGGGTGCCATGATTGATGTGAAAAATGGGAAGCTTTCTCTTCAAGTTGGTGAAGAAAAGGTGGAGTTCTTCTTGATCAAGGCTATGAAGGAGCCTTCCGAAGAAAAGTCTTGTTATATGATTGACATGGTAGAGGAATAGGTCGACATGAAGAAATTTGATGAAGACAAGGGTTTGCAAGGATTCCTTGAGGGCACGGTAAAGGATTGCAAGGAACACCGGGAGTATGTTTTGGCCATGGAAGCAACAATTCAAGAAGACCCGGATAAGGAATTTGAGAGCTTGAGAAGGGATGGTAAAAAAGAGGAGAGATCCACACCTCCTCAAGTGGAGTTGAAACCTCTTCCCTCTACTCTTAAGCATGCTTTCCTTGTCCCTAATGACACTTACCCTATTATTGTCAATAATGCACTCAATGACACCGAACTTCAAAAGTTGCTTGATGTTGTGAGAAAATTTAAGGATGTCATTGGGTACTCAATTGATGATATCAACAGGATTAGCCCTTCCTTTTTCACTCACTGCATTCACTTGGAGGATGAGGGTGCATCTTCCATTGAGCCTCAACGCCGCCTTAACCCCGCAATGAAAGAAGTGGTAAGGAAGGAGGCGTTGAAGCTCTATGATACAAGTATCATTTACCCCATCTCCGATAGTGCATGGGTGAGCCTGGTGCATGTGGTACCAAAGAAGGGCGGGGTCACGGTAGTAACCAATGACAAGAATGAGCTTATCCCAACAAGAATCACAACCAGATGGAGAATGTGTATAGACTATAGACGCCTTAACAAGGCGACCAGGAAAGACCATTTCCCCCTTCCTTTCCTTGACCAAATGTTGGAGAGACTTGCCCAACACTCTCATTTTTGCTACCTAGATGGGTTTTCGGGGTTTTTCCAAATCCCAATTCACCCTAATGATCAAGAAAAGACCACTTTCACTTGCCCGTTTGGCACCTTTGCTTATAGGCGCATGCCCTTTGGGCTATGCAATGCGCCGACCACATTTCAAAGATGTATGCTAGCTATATTTTCCGAATATGTTGAGGATATAATGGAGGTGTTTATGGACGATTTCTCTGTCGTAGGCACCTCATTTGATGGATGTTAAGCTAATTTGAGTAAGGTCTTGAAAAGGTGTCAAGAAACCAGTCTAGTCTTAAATTGGGAGAAATGTCACTTTATGGTGACATCCGGGGTTGTTTTGGGTCATGTTGTGTCAAGTAAAGGCTTAGAAGTGGATCAAGCCAAGATTGAAGTGATTAAAACTTTACCCCCTCCCACAAATGTCAAAGGAGTTAGAAGTTTTCTTGGGCATGCCGGTTTCTACCGGAGATTTATCAAGGATTTTTATTTGATTGCCCGACCCTTAACATTGTTACTTGGCAAGGATGTGCCCTTTAAATTTACTAATGAGTGTTTAAATGCTTTTAATAGGTTGAAAGAAGCTCTCATCACCGCTCCAATTATGCAACCTCCCACTTGGGGAGAACCTTTTAAGTTGATGTGCGATGCTAGTGATGTATCGGTGGGAGCGGTGCTTGGACAAAGAAAGAATGGCAAACTTCATGCCATATATTATGCAAGCAAAACCTTGGATGAAGCTCAAGCAAACTACACCACCACAGAAAAGGAGCTTTTGGCGGTCATCTATGCTATGAACAAGTTATGTTCTTACTTGGTGGGCTCTAAAGTAATAGTACATACCGATCATACGGCGTTGAGGCACTTGCTAATCAAGAAGGAATCAAAACCCCGCTTGATCCGGTGGATACTTTTGCTTCAAGAGTTTGATATTGAAATAAGAGACAAGAAAGGTGTGGAGAATGTAGTAGCCGACCATCTCTCTCGGCTATTCCATGAAAATGTAAAGGATGGGCTACCAATTGATGACTCCTTGCCGGATGATCAATTGTTCGCGCTTGCTCTAATGGATGTCCCTTAGTATGCCGATTATGTCAACTACTTGGTATCCGAGGTCATCCCACATGACTATGACTCCCACAAGAGGAAGAAATTCTTTCATGATCTTAAGCAATATTTTTGGGAGGAACCATGCCTTTACAAATCTTGTGCGGATGAGATAATTAGAAGGTGCATTCCAAGTGAAGAGGTAAAGCCAATAATATCTCATTGCCATGACATGCCAAGTGGAGGGCATGGAAGTTCAAGAAAAACCGCCGCAAAGGTGTTCCAATGCGGTTTCTATTGGCCTACCCTATTTCATGATGTGTCAAGCTATGTCAAGGGATGTGACAAATGCCAACTAAGTGTTAATATTTTAAGGAGACACGAGATGCCCATGAACTACATACTAGAGGTTGAATTATTTGATGTATGAGGGATTGATTACCAATGCCCATATCCTTCCTCCTATGGGTACGAGTACATACTAGTGGCGGTGGACTATGTGAGTAAGTGGGTAGAGGCAATTCCTACCAAGACATGTGATGCCAAGACGGTTGGCAAATTCTTGAAAAATACAATTTTTCCACGATTTGGAGTGCCAAGGGTGCTCATAAGTGATAGAGGCTTGCATTTTCATGAGAAGACCTTTGAAGCTTTGCTCAAGAAACATGGGGTTCAATATAGAAGAAGTCTTGCCTATCACCCCCAAGCAAATGGTAAAGCCGAGGTCTCTAACCGGGAAATTAAGTCCATTCTTGAGAAAAATGTGGCAAGATCACGAAAGGATTGGTCAATGAAGCTAGATGATGCTCTATGGGCGTACCGTACCGCCTACAAAACTCCTATTGGCACTTTGCCTTTTAGGTTGGTATACGGTAAGCCGTGTTATCTCCCCGTTGAGTTGGAACACCGCGCCTTTTGGGCGGTAAAATTCTTGAATTATGACTTGAAGAAAGCGGGAGAGAAAAGGCTTTTTGACATGATTGAGTTGGAAGAATTTCGCCTCAATGCACATATGAGAGTTCAAGGATATACAAGGAAAGAATGAAGAAGTTCCATGACAAGGCTATTTTAATGAGGGAATTCAAGGTGGGAGATTTGGTTCTCCTCTTTAACTCCAAGGTTCAAGCTATTTTCGGGGAAACTAAAGTCAAAATGGTCGAGACCTTTCACCGTGGTCCGAGTTTTTCCCTATGGGTCGGTTGAAATATCCGATGAAGACCAAGTTTTCAAAGTAAATGGACAACGGCTAAAGCACTACATTGACAGAGCACCCATATTGAAGAATATAAGCTCCATCGATACTTATCTTCTCCATCCTTGATTGTAATTCATGACTTGGTCGAGCCTATGACATAAAACAAGGGCGCTACATGGGAGGCAACCCATGCAATTTATAAATAGCATGCATTATTAGGTAGATAATGAGAGATTTGGGAAGTGCATTTTGTAGACTTTGGATTGGTGACAGAGGTCACTTTTGAGGAAAACAAGTCTTAATTTCGTTTGGCCCGAAATCCCGACATGATGCGTCGGCTTAATAGTGGAAAACACGAGTCCCGAGGTCAAACGAAAAGTATCGATTTTCAAGTTAGTGAAAAATTGAACAAGTTGAAGAAAAATTGATGAAATTGGGCTGAAATGAGTGCTCTGCCGGTAGACCGGTAGCCGGTGCCCCTACCGGTACCGAGCCCAAATTATTTTTGAAGAAATTGAAGTGTGAATGTGTTCTGCCGGCAGGGCGGCAGCCAGCCCACCGGCATGACACACATCAAAAATTGAGGAAGTTGAGTAAATGAGTGGAGGATTGTTCTGCCGGTAGGCCGATAGCCGGCTCACCGGCAGGACACACTGGTCAAAAGGTCAACATGTTTAAAATTGAATTGGGGGAGTGTTCTACCGGTGGACCGGCAGCCGGTTCGTCCACCGGTAGCGAGATCAAATTGTTTTGAGGAAAATATCGAAAAATTGAAACAACAGGGGGTGTGCTCAGCCGGCAGACCGGCAAAACACACGCACAGAACGCAAATTAAAAACCCCCAAACCCCTTTTTGTTCCTCATTTCAACACAACACTTCAACTTTCTTCTTCATTTCTCCCTCATTTTCACTCAAAACTCACCCTAACTCCCTCAAATCTCAACCAATCTTCAATCAAACTTAACCAAATCCCCTTTAATCTTCAATATGGCGGGAAGGAGAACACGAGCTGATGTTGCACGGGCACAAGCGGAGTTCATTGCACGCGCCGCCAACGACACCAATCCGGACCCGAATTTCCACAATAAAGTGCTTGAGAGATAATCGAAGACCAATTAGTTTGTTGATAGTAGATGTTTGTTAACCCAAGACTTTTTAATCTTCTGAATTAACTATCTTTATTATTTTGTCTTATTAGTCATTAGCTTATTCAATCAACAACCCCCCCCCCCCCCCAATTATTGTTACTTGTACTCTTTACTTTCTACACATTAATTACATCGTCTTTCCTGTGGATTCGACACCCGACTTACCTCTACTATATAGTTAAGGTAATAGGACTTTATTATTTATTTTTGGGAGCATACGACTTCGGCTCACCAATGGTGGGGACTTTTACTCAGTAAAGCAGGTCGGGAAATCTTGATTAAAGTAGTAGCTCAATCCATTCCTACGTACGCGATGAGTATCTTTAAGTTACCAGCTAATTTTTGCGAGGAATTACGATCACTAGTGACACGATTTTGGTGGGGTTCGAACCAAGGACAGAAAAAGATGGCTTCAATTTCCTGGGACCGAATGTATAAGCCAAAGACTAGGGGTTGGCTTGGCTTTCGGGATTTCAACAAGTTTAATGAGGCTCTGTTAGGTAAACAAGCGTGGCGGTTATTGACGAACGATGATTCCCTGATGGTTCGTGTGCTCAAAGATAAGTACTTCCCTGACTCTGATTTTATGGCGGCTGAAAAATGTGTTAATCTAAGCTTTACATGGCGGAGTATATTCGGTGCTAGGGCTGTCCTGGACATGGGCATAAGAAAACGAGTGTGTGATGGCCTCACCACTAACGTTTGGACTGATCCTTGGTTACCAGGGACGAGTTCACGTAGAGCTATTTCTTCTAGGGGTGATACTAGCCCGCATTTGAAGGTGTCTGAGCTTATGAATGAGGAAGGGTCGGGCTGGAATTATGAAGGGGTTCATGACCTTTTTCTCCCCTTTGAAAGTGAGCGAATTCTGAAAATACAGTTTCACAAAATAATATGGAGGATGTTTGGTGTTGGGACCTCAAAAGGAATGGCATATACTCGGTTAAGTCAGCATATAGACTCTTAGTCTGTGATGGTACTTACCAGGAAGAATAATCAGATTATTGGAGAGAAACTTGGCTATGGAACAAGATTTGGAAGGTCCCGGTTTTACCTTGCATTAAGATTTTTTTCTAGCAGCTGTGTCATGATGCTCTAGCGACCAATTTGAATAACTCGAGACGCATCAAGGAGGCTGATAATTGTTGTCCAAGATGCCAATCTAGACCGGAGTCTTGCCTTCACTTGATAAGGGAATGTGGGTGGAATGGAGGCATTTGGGAGGAGTTAGGGCTAGATGTTTTGGACAGAGTGGGGTTCGAGCGGGTGCGAGAGTGGGTTGAAGTGATGATGCGGGATGCTGATGAGTACCAATGAGTAAAGCTTATGGTTGGGGGTTGGGCTATATGGGAGAGGCGCAACAAAATGGTGTTTGATGAAGGAATGTGGTGCGAGGAAAAGGTCATAGAAAGAGTTAGTGGCTTAATGTGGGAGATGAGGGCGGAAGTGCAGGAACATGATATTGGGCAGGCGAGAGGTGATGCTAGGTTGGGTTGGCAAAAACCGGAAAATAGTGTTGCCAAGATCAACGTTAATGTGGGTATTCGAGAGGGTTATGGTGTGGCGTGGGGTATTGTGTGTAGGGACGAAAATGGAGAGGTGAATTGAGGTGTGGCGGTCCAACAACGAGGTGATGGGGATTCTACGGTACTGGAATGTAACACCCCCATACTCCAAGTGCCTTACCAGGACCACTCAGGTATAAGGATGCCACCATCTCGGTTACCCGAGGCAATGATATTCATAAGACAATAAAGAAACATATTTAAAAGTAAATAGTTTAAGTGATTACATGATCAAAACCAAAACTAATAAACTGAAATACAACATTCTCAGACGGTCTACTGCTAAAACTATCAAAGCTATAAGACACCGTCTAACACAAATGGAAGACTTCTAAGCGCCACGTGATGACTCATCCCGGCTATCCCATACGCGTCATATCATACCGCTCAATAATCGCTCACCACCCCCGAATGGATCACCACAGTTTTTAAAACATTTAAACGGGGTCAGTACTAATCACACAATTCAATATATCAACAATAAGATAAACAGACAGCTTAACTGTCACACACACACACATCAATTCCCATCATCTCAATCCTGACTGTCCACTGGACCAGCCCTGCCAGTGGGGGACCGCAGCCGTTCCCACCTAAGCCCCGCTCATCATACCGAGCGATAATCCTGTCCATTAATGTGCACATCCCCTCCCGTGGCGGGTTCCACGGAGGGCGAAACTAGGGCGTGAGGCCACTCCCGCAAGCGACCCCACTCAGCCGAGAACGCATCTCGAGAACCACCAACAACGATCACAACCACAAACACAGTACAATCATCATATCAAACAGCTAAATACAACACATCACCAATATCCCATTGTGGGACTAATACTGAGTAGGAAATCCTACCTGAAAAGCACAACAGTCAGACGGTATCAACAGCTGTATCAAAAAGCCTCTTCTACGAACCCTCCTCCTATCATATAACACATAAAGGCTACACATCACATACTACACATAAAAACCCCCAATCTCTAAATTAGGGTTTAACCAAAACAAGGGAAAGACAATAAAAAGGGTACGTAGATCTTACCCTCGACGCAAGGAACTCAACGATACGAATAACGACAAGAACTGACCGTCTGAACTCCGGGAATTGCTAAGAATGCGATTAGGAAGATGAACTTGTTGCTTTCTTTCTTAAACAGGGTTTTAGGTTTTGTAAAAGTGATTTAAAACAGTGACGACGATACTTAAATACCTAAATCGCATAATTAACAAAACCCGAGAAAATCCCCCGTAAAACCGGACACTCGATCGAGTACCCAAGGTACTCGATCGAGTACCCCCTTACTCGATCGAGTACCCCAGCTACTCGATCGAGTACCCAACAGGTCAGAAACTATTCTATTTCGCAACTTACCCTTACTCGACAGAGTAAGGCCTACTCGATAGAGTACCCCAAGACTTATAAATACGGAGTATTACAGTCTTCCCTCCTTAAAAAGAACTTCGTCCCCGAAGTTCGACCCATATATAAAAACAAACATACTAACTCGATCAAGACACAACAACGTGACTAAGAACTCAAAACAAAACTCCAACCCAAACATAAACTCGTAACACCAACTCCACTAACTATTCCTACCTCCACAACATGGCTCACGATATCGTATCAACTCCATTATATCTCTCTCAACACTAACTCCATACCCTACCAAACTACTCATAACATCAAACGGAATGTTACATTCTACCACCTTTAAAAGGAACTTCGTCCTCGAAGTTTACTTACACTCATAAACATCCTCATCCAACTGCCAAGACTATCGAACTCATAACCATCATCATCCAACTGTCAACACTATCCAAATATTCTCACACTCCTAAACATCGGACTACTACCAGTACGGTCATGACCTTTAACAAAATTAACCACAACACGAATCAACCTTTTATTCGACATCAAGACTCAAACTTCCAAATATATTACCATATGCACACCCATCAAAATCTCTTTTATCACATCCTACTCCTCTTAAGATAAATGTTACGTCCTCGTAACTCACTAATACTAAATCCTTGATATATCTCATTACCCTCTTTACCACCACATGTGCAAGATAACCGTTTATAAACTAAACACTCACCATTCTTATATTCAAGGCTCCCATACATAAACATTTCTCATTCCTCAACTCATTCGGCATAGCACCTAACCTATACCATAAACTCGTAGCAAAATCACCATACTAAGTCTCCATTATTACTGCAAAACAACATACCTCTCTATGTAAAGCACCTACCTCCCAAACGCATAACTCACGATCCGCACTCGTTACGTACACGCACACTAGATCCTCAAGTTCTTTCTTTCATTACCGCAAAACTCATACACAACTTTTCATGACACTAATTTCTCCAACACCCTACACTCACTATCTCAACAAAGGATTATGGACCACCTGCATCTTCAGGTCATTACCACACATGTTTTACGAATCACTTGCCATTATCATGTCCACTAAAGCCTTATCTAGAACAAGATCAAAATTACTGTAACAACTTCTTACAACCGCGTCCCATCAACAGAATATCACTATACTATGACAACAACGAAAACATATACAACTCTATGTATATCATACTCTACCCTCGCTCCCAACTTAACCAGGTAAAGAAAACATCAATAAACAAGACAACTGTCTATCTGCACAAACTGAAACTTGCAGGGAACAACATCAAACAAAACAACAATCTATGTATAACTGCTATGTACTTTCGAAACTCGAATCATAATCATCCTGCCTACTCCACCACAACCGGTGACGGCATCGCAACACCGCCACTAACAGCCCACACGCAGTCTGCGAAAATACCCGCCTCACAACACTAAATATCGTGCCGGATCACCACCCGAGGCACCACAACCACATCGATAGTCATCACGATTGCATACAACTCCCATAAATACCGACTCGAATAATTTCTCGACAAGAAAAACTTACTCAAATCCACTTTACTAAATCATAACACCACATATTTTATGAATTAAACAGATAATAACCTCGTGAATATCATCCCCTTACCATATCACGATTGATTTGTACCATGAATATAGACAGCATAACTAGTCATCCCAAAACAGTCAAATTATTACCTTTTTAAACATCATTCCATTACGTTCTCGTATCCAACATGTATTACAGAAAATTCAGATAACAACTTATAATTATCACCCCATACCATTTCTTGTGAGGTCACAACCTCACACAAACATTTATATATATGACATAGACCCATAATCACATCCAACCAGTCAATCCTGATCACGTAAGTTACCACTCAACATAGGTTACCTGCCGCCCGAGTTTAACTCATATGCCCCTCATAACCTTTTCCCCCATTCGCACAACCATCACTTCCTGCCAAGTATAACCATACCATTACTATTCAACTATTAGCATCCGCCCCATCTAACCACATCTTATACCCTCTCACAACCATACATATCCATCTGGTCTCTACAAAATCAACCTCTTTAGAATTGCTACCTTTCTAATATACCATCACCCTTAACCACAAGTCACAAACGATAACACTACCACTGTCCGAACATCAAACCTCTTACACTCATCTCTAAACATCACGATTTCTTTCCTATCTTTGGTTGACATCCCAAATAACAAACATCGAATCCATCAACAAAATTACCTCACATTCGTCCCAATACTATCCTTAATTGTATCATCATCTAACTCTCCGCCAAAAAAATCTCGTATCGTGCAAATATTCTACCAACTTCTTACTTTCCTTAATTCCTCGAAACCCATTACTAATCATGTTGTCCCAAAACTCCTCTATAACCATTAACTAACATCCTCATGATTGGTAGCACACATCTCGACGACTCCTTACCTCTATATCACATAACTTCGGTCAACATTTTCTTAGTTTTATTCCCCTCATTCTTTTCCTTTACATCTACAAAATCAATTAACCATTCAACTCCTTATCACTTCTACCTAATTCTTTAGTGTTAGGAAGCACGTTCTCACTTTGCTCCAAAACTCACATCTAATTATTTCATATCGATATCATCTCACTCTTTCTTACCACAAATATTCTCTTATTATGTCATCAATCACCCTTGCCACTAATCCATCCATAGAATCAACGTTCTTGTTCAACAATTGCATCTCCTTCTTACATCTCTAGAAATCAAAATTCCTTTCATACCGCTAATTGCCCAAGGAAAACCCACAATAGTTTCATCTCTTAAAAAGCCAAATCTCCACCCCGCGACATGTCTCCACAAAATTCACTATATACCACTCTTCTCAACCCCTTTAAAACGAACTTTCATTATGTATATTCTTAACCCACACGGCTCTTAACTACCTCCCTCCATAATTCTTTACACATCTCAAGTTGTCACTATCCATATCCTTACTCTCAATCCTTTCATTCTCACGTTCCTTAGACTCACATCATCCATTGCCCACATTCACTTACTTTTACGTTACTCAACACACATTCATATCACTCATCCCATTTCATCTCAGAAAACATGCTCGATGTCTCAATTAAGCCATAACAATCTTCCTTTTCTTTTTCCACTATCTATTACAACCACGTATAACTCCTGTCCTCCCACCGAACTCATACTCACCACAGGTGCCACTCACTACACCACAAGATTGGGTAACTTACGCGTCACGACCAACATACATGTAAAACAATGCATAAAGAAGCAAAATAATAACTTTGAATTAAACATAATATGCAACGAATTCAAAAGATAAGCATATGACCCAAAACAGGGGTCACTAGATCGAGTACAGGACACTCGATCGAGTAAGGGACTTACTCGATCGAGTAGGTGAAGATCAGAAGCACGTAAAACAAATTGTCAGGGACACTCGATCGAGTAACTGACGTACTCGATCGAGTACCCCCCTACTCGATCGAGTACCAAGGCTACTCGATCGAGTACCTAAGCATTTCTCAAAGATTTGTCCAGTTTTTTCAGTAAAACAGTCATAACTCACTCATTTCTTGGTCAATTTGGGCGTGTGACCTATCGTTAGAATCGTAAAAGGACAAGCTATCACCTACAATTGGAATCACATTAAAATCATTTATGCATCTCAAGTTATAACAGTTTAAAGACAACTTTGCTGTAATTAGACGACATAACTATTCGATTTTCTGTTTCAAACACTTAAACGACAACAATGGTAAACAAAACAACTCAATACTCACAAAACCAGTATCCCTAACCACATGTTACTATTTTCAAAAGTTAAGCAACAAATAACTCGCTGCACATATATCATTCAACTTACCAATCACATATTACCCACATGTTTTAATTTTATAACTTTTCGCAACACAAAATATACTCATACCTTACGAATCATATTTCCATGTTACTAATGCAACAATATTACAAACCCACTTCGTCACCTAAACATATTCATAATCACAAAATTCATATTCTCATGCAATTGACACCCCATCTTTTCCAATCAATTCATCTAGTTCAATCACATACTTCATCTAACAAGCGCATATGATACGATAGTAGACAATTATACGAACTTAATATATAGCTTTACGCAAACAAAACTATGAAAACAAATCTTATCACACCCCCTAACCACATGTTATTAGGATTGCCTCATTATAAATCATTCATCCTACACATCATTATTCATCACATATAAACTATTTCCTTTTTCCACCACATCATTCGTCATTCTCACATACTTTTCCAACTATTCCAATCAACATGGTAAACCAAGTATCATCCAACATGCTTTCAACCAACAGCATACAAAATCACCCTTATTCATGCCACACATCACCATATTGTTACACAATTCATAAGATAAACACATAGCGATCCCGACTCATATCCCATGGTGACCGGTTCAAAATTGTAGGGCGAGTTCGCGACTTTAGGACGTCTCCCAAGCCTTTGCATTAGCTCCTACAACTTTTACCCCGGATTCATTTTAATTGACTCCCTATATTCATTGGATTCATTGGTTACAGGTTTCAGGATCGTCTCTCTGATACCATTTGTAACACCCCCATACTCCAAGTGCCTTACCAGGACCACTCAGGTATAAGGATGCCACCATCTCGGTTACCCGAGGCAATGATATTCATAAGACAATAAAGAAACATATTTAAAAGTAAATAGTTTAAGTGATTACATGATCAAAACCAAAACTAATAAACTGAAATACAACATTCTCGGACGGTCTCATCGCTAAAACTATCAAAGCTATAAGACACCGTCGACACACAGAAGACTTCTAAGCGCCACGTGATGACTCATCCCGGCCTATCCCATACGCGTCATATCATACCTGCTCAATAATCGCTCACCACCCCGAATGGATCACCACGTTTTTAAAACATTTAAACGGGTCGATACTAATCACACAATTCAATATATCAACAATAAGATAAACAGACGGCTTAACCGTCACACACACACACATCAATTCCCATCATCTCAATCCCGATCATCCACTTTGGACCACCGCGATGGGGGACCGGCCGTTCCCACCTAAGCCCCGCTCATCATACCGAGCAATAACCCTGTCCATTAATGTGCACATCCCCTCCCGTGGCGGGTTCCACGGAGGGCGAAACTAGGGCGTGAGGCCACCCCCAAGCGACCCCACTCACCGAGAACGCATCTCGAGAACCACCAACAACGATCACAACCACAAACACAAGACAATCATCATATCAAACAGCTAAATACAACACATCACCAATATCCCATTGTGGGACTAATACCGAGTAGAAATCCTACCCGAAAAGCACAATGATCAGACGGTATCAACAATTTGTATCAAAAAGCCTCTTCTACGAACCCTCCTCCTATCATATAACACATAAAGGCTACACATCACATACTACACATAAAAACCCCCAATCTCTAAATTAGGGTTTAACCAAAACAAGGGAAAGACAATAAAAAGAGTACGTAGATCTTACCCTCGACGCAAGGAACTCAACGATACGAATAACGACAAGAACTGACCGTCTGAACTCCGGGAATTGCTAAGAATGCGATTAGGAAGATGAACTTGTTACTTTCTTTCTTAAACAGGGTTTTAGGTTTTGTAAAAGTGATTTAAAACAGTGACGACGATACTTAAATACCTAAATCGCATAATTAACAAAACCCGAGAAAATCCCCCGTAAAACCGGACACTCGATCGAGTACCCAAGGTACTCGATCGAGTACCCCCTTACTCGATCGAGTACCCCAGCTACTCGATCGAGTACCCAACAGGTCAGAAACTATTCTATTTCGCAACTTACCCTTACTCGACAGAGTAAGGCCTACTCGATAGAGTACCCCAAGACTTATAAATACGGAGTATTACATGGAAGCGGAAGCGGTGTTGATCAGGGTGAAAGAGGCGAGGCAGGCAGGGATCAAGAAGGTCATAATCGAGATGGACTGTTTAGTTATGGCTGAGGACTTGAAGAACCGAAGGAAAGGCCGAACAAAGATCTTTGCGATTTATGAAGCTATATGGTTGTTAGTTCTTTGTTTTGATTTTATTAAGTTTGTTTATGCAAGTAGGAAGTGTAATAGGGTGACGCACGAGTTAGCACATGTGTCTCCGTGGTTGATTGGTAGGCGTCCTTGGTCTATAGATCTGCCGCAAGACATTGCTGATATTGCTGCTCAAGATTTATTTGGAATGAATTAACCTCGATGGATTTTTTTCAAAAAAAAAAATAATTACACTCTTTTATAAATCACTTTTCTAAAATTACTCCCTTTTGAAAACTTTTTAATAATTTAGTCCCATAAAATGTTCTCACGTCAAAAATTGCACCCAAATTGACACTCCGGTGACAGATTCCGTTAATTTTTGAATTTTCTGATTTTAAGTCTATTTTTATGATGAAATTGCCCTTCTACTCTCTTATATACTCTTATGCTCTTCTCTCTCCTTTATAATCTTCACCTCACTTCATTCATTCACCCTCTTCTTAAAATTTCCCCATTTTTTCCCCAATTAAGTTAGGTTCATCTTTTTCCTCTTAATTTTGTTTTATTGTAATTTGCAATTAGTATAGTCTTCATCATCGATTTTGTAATTTGCGATTTTCGCTTCAAATTAGGCTTGAGATTTTTCTTTCAAATTAAGGTTCATCTTTTTCACCAATAAAAGTTGCTATTTTATGCATTCAATTTAGGTTTCATATATTTTCTGTATTTTGCTTCATAAATTTAGGTCTCAACATGTCAATGGAAAGCAGCTATGAAAGAAGTCATCATAGTGTTGTTGATGGGCAGCCCAAGTAGTGCTTGTGCGGTGTCCCTACTGCCGTGATAACGTCTTCCACACATGACAATCCAGGAAGAAGGTTTGAAAGGTGCAAGTTTTCTAACCCATCAGCTGGTATGGGAGGTTGTCGTTGGTTTCGTTGGCACGATCGTGTTCAAACAGAGTGGCAGAATGACATAATCAACAAGATAAAGATGGAGAAAAGAGTGAATGAGTATGAAGTTGGTTGTTTGTCTCGTGAAATTCAATGGTTGAAGGATGATAGGAAGATGCTTCAGTTTGAGATGGAAAACTTGAAGAACAAAGCATTCATGTCAAAGTGTGAAAGGGTTAGTTATTGCAAAGGGTTTCCATTGGCAATTGTTACTGCCATTTTCATTGTTTTCTAAGCGTAATAGTATATAGTAAGTAGGTATTAGTTTGGATGAATGTAATGTTGAAGAATTTGGCGTAATGACAATGCTTTCATTTGGCGTAATGGCAAATTGGTATTAGTTTGGATGATAGAATTTGCATACACAATCCCTTTAACTTATTTTCTGGTTTTCTTGTTCAATTCTCAAATTTACACAAGTGTAAATATTGATTAGATAGCTAACGAATTAGTAAGATATTATTTCTTTGAGTTAATATTTGATAGAAGGATATGAAATGAATTCACTGTAACAACATCTAACTGAGTTGATGTTAAGAGCATACATAAGCCCTCTACCTCTACCAGAAATTCAGAAGGGCTTGTTCAATTAACAGCCATCTAAACAACACAACATGTTGCAGAGCACAAAAAATGCTACTACTTGAAAGGCTAATGCTGCCACAGTTGATCAAAGCACATCAATTGCTCTAATATAACAACAAACCACCTGCAACACACATTGTTTCAACAAACAGTCTGAGAAGACTGAAATTGACATTCACCACATAAATTTTTCATTGTTCAAAGAGAACATGGTTCAGAGGATACTGCTAATTAAACTAAATTGTTCAAACACAATAATAAAAGCACACTAATAATTAAAGTTCAGCGACAACAACTGTAGATCAGATAAAAAAAATGTCTGAAGCTTGGGATAAAAGTTCAGTGAATGACACTGAAGTGGGTGGTGCTTGGTTGGGTGCATTTGCAGTAGTGGAGATACTTGGGGAGTTGCCAGTATGGTGTGCTGTTCTCCAGGTCTCCTTTATTGCAGCCCTTGCCTGCATTTTCTCCCATACATTCTTTGCCCACTCACTTCAGCCAATGGGCCTTCCACCAGGAGCTGCAATTGTCTTTGGAGGGGCAGGGGGATTTTTGCAGGTTCTTTTGTAATGATCTGAGCCATCACTGTGGCTACAATTGTTGGTCCTCTTCAACCTTTTGACTTGTTGGTCTTCCTTTTCACCAGGTGACTTCCTTCTCTTCTTTGATTTTGGTCTTCTAAGCATGCATAGTCCTCATTGATGGTGGTAGCGGCTCTGGTAAATCAGTTGGTTCCCATTGTTTGACACCAGACATAGGAGAAAGAGAGTGGGCATAGGTGAGCATGTACCTCTCCTTTGAGTAAGCATCATCAGCATAGTTTCTGGGGTCCATTTTCTTTTCAAGCATGCACGCCATTGCATGGGGGGCAAGGCAGACTAGCTTAGTCCCAATGCTTGCACCCACATGACCCGGTGTTAAAATTCACAACAAATTGCTCCCCTTTCAGCTCAACCTCAAACTCACCATCATTAGATTGCATAAAAGTAGCAAATGTTTTGTCTCGGTGCTTTGAATTGTAAAAAATCATTAAGGCGGTTGCGAACTCCCATCAACTGTTTTTTTTTTCCAGATAAAGTATTGATTCCCTCCTCATAATCTTTTTCCCCCAGGCTCACTTTGGCACTCACACTTTCTGTATTTTGTACAATAGTTGAAGCATTAGATGATGTCCTTGGTAGAGTAATATACACTCTTACTATATTGGTAGTCTTGCACACAGTCTTTAAAATATGACAAGATAAAAACTGGAAACCAACAACCCCCTCCCATGTGCATCACTAATACTGCTCATTGGCCTTCTATACAAAATCTCATAGTGCTCCCTCCTAGTTAAGCTAGTAGCCAATTTCTTTGAAAAATCAACAGTCAGATGATTTAATAGAATACCATGTTTAAGGTGTACAACACCACCCACATACTCAAATTTCCCTTTCTTACACTCAAAATCACCCCCATGAAAGGCACGAACAATTACCCTCTTGTGAGTTGTTTTTGAGGTCATTTCCTACAATGTTACCTCTTCAATTAGGGATGTGAACCAATAAATAGTGTTTAGGACAAAGCAATTACGGTTGGAGGTTCAAAATACAAAAATTAGGGTTTCAAACTCAGAAATTGGGGTTTAAAACCCAGAAATTAGGGTTTCAAACATAAATATTTGGGTTATGAACCCAGAAATTTGATTTAAAACCACATCAATTAGGGAAATGAACAAATGAATTCTCCAAAATTAAACCTATAAATTGAACAACACACAAAATATGGCTATGGATAAATAAAATGATGGCAAATTAAACCCAGAAATTGCTTCACAATTAAACCCAGAAATGAATACACAAGCAATTAAACCCACAAATTAGGGTTTAAAACAAACAAATTAAAACAATCAACATGAGTTGTGGGAGGAAACTTACAGTTAACAATCTGGAATCGTCACAAATTATGAAAGGATTCACCAGCGCTCAAATTTAGGGGAGAATTTTAGAGTAAAAATTTGAATTTGAATTACGATGAAAATGAGAGAGTGAAGACTGAGATGTAAAAAGTGAATGTGAAGAGCCAAACAGGTGAAGGTTGGGTTAATAATAAAACAGGGGCAAAACGGTCGAAAAACATGACTTTTCACTTTATAGTCCATATGGGTGTAATTTTTTACCTGAAAATATTTTATGTGAGTAAATTATTAAAATGTTTTCAAAATGGAGTAATTTTAGAAGAGTGATTTATAAAAGGGTGTAGTTATTAATTGGGAAATGATAAATACAACCCACCGGGTTGTATTTAAATATTTAATAGCCTTCTATATTTGGTATTAATTTAGAAATTAGAGAGTAAATTACATATAACTCAATGCAATTAATACATATATTAACTATTTATTTTCTCTTTTAGTTGCTTAAATACAACTCATTGGATTGTATTTATCATAACCCTTATTAATTTACTCTAATAATAACTACCGTATAATATAATATTGAGCTAAAGTAATTTAACTTAACAACTTTAGCATAACATAACCTAATACGGAGCATAAGTTAATTTAAAATTTCAGTTCTAAACTTATAAAATCTGAATTAAATTTATAAAATATGAACTAAATTTATAAGATCGAGCTTGTAGCATCGGAGAATCCAAAAATAGAAAAAATCATGGGCCATTGGAATATCGGATCTTGTGCCAAATGACTCATGGACTTGCAAGACAGAGACAATCAAACAACATACAATTCAGCAACTCTCCGATAAACCCAAAACCCTTTGATTAATAAAAAAGAAAAAAATATAAATGGCAGAAGCATTATTTCTCCGGCGACTCCTCCGCCCACGAGCCGCCGCCACTGCCGCCGTGTTCCTCAAGCAAAACTACTTCAGCGTCGCCGCCAGCGCTGCCGTCAAAAAGGAAAACGGCAAGTTCACGGAGAAAAATGAAGAAAAGAAGGAAGGAAAGTGGGTGATTTTACCGCCGTTTACTACTACTGTTAATGGAAGTTCACTGGGTAGAAAGATAAGTAGAGGAGGTAGAATAGTAGAAGAAGAGAAAAAGAGTATTGAAACGACGCCGTCTGCTCTTAAATGGGTTCTTCGTTGTTGTCCTCATTTGCCTCGTTCACTTGTTCATAAGCTCTTTCGTCTTCGCCAGGTTTGTTTTCTTTACTGTCTTATTGATTTATTGATATTACCTCCGTCCCAATCAATAGTTATCTATTGCTTTTTGTTGTGAGGTTGGTTTTGGCAAAAAATTGTAACTTTCTGAGGAGTGTTTGGATTTATGTCACTAAGAATTGATTCCGACTCATTTAAGTTGCACTCCTGCTAATAAGGCGAGGAGTCAATTGGTTTTAAGATGGAGCGTTCTTTTTCGAAGAACTCCCTCCATTCCAATCATTTGTTTGCCTTTGATTAAAATACGCCTCACTAAGAATAAAAAAGGCAAACAATTGATTGGGACAATGGGAGTATGTAACAAACTCTTTTTCCTCCTTATGGGTGTGGCTAGGCTCCTTTTTTGTGAGTTTAACATAATCAACTAACAAAATATAATAGTAATTGGTAGCTGTTTATTAGTGTTGTTTAACTTTGTTGCTGAAAGCATGAGAATGTAACACAATGGTTGGATCATATGGGTCAAGTTTGTTTGGTAGGAGCATCTACTTATTCATGTATGCTAAGTAGTTATTGAATTTTTGCTGAAAGCATGAGAATGTATCAATGGTTGGCATTTGTAAATTGAAACCCGCTAGTAAACTCTAAAAAGTATGATATAGGTTATACGGAGTACTCTCTAAGAATTAAGAAAAAAATGAAAAATGATATTTATAAAATTTGATTGTGTGATTGTGCTAATGTAATGCCTTATTAAGATTTGTTGTAGTAGCAAGCAACAAATTTCTACAAGGTCGCATTGGTCTATCTTGATGTTGTTGTTGTTGGTGGTGGTGTCGTTTGATGTTGATTCTACTGATGATGAACGAATATTGGGGAGAGATCACTAATGCATGGAAGAATTGCCTTTTTTAGGTTTATATTAAGTAATTCTAGGCAAAGGCCATAAAAAAGTTACTCACTTTTTGAAACAATGATCAGGTTAGAAGAGAGTGCTTAGACGAAGAAGGTGTTAATAATGGTGCTAAGGACCAGGAATTCCGGCTGAAAAGGGTAAGTGTTGACATAATGTTGGATTGTACAAGTCAGGAATTATGGGTGTAAAAGCATTCTCCCTGTTTTTAACACTTATTTTCGTTGGAAGGTGGGGGAAAAGGACATGATGAACCAAGGAGAGCGTATCTTTCTTCCTCTATCGGTACAGGAATCCCCTGTCAAGAAACCTGGGTACCATTGTAATGATCAAGACAAGCACTTTACCCGTAGCCTTGTGATGTATAAGGTGCTTGATTGTTGTATTTTGAAAAATTTAATCTTTGCAGTTTTCACTTTTGTTTATTTTCTGTTACTGAATGCAGGATTCTGCAATTATAGTCATCAATAAGCCCCCAAAATTGCCAGTACAGGTAATCGGCCCTGCATTTACTTCATTTTGGAAATGCCTCTGTCAAAATGCCATTGTAACTATGTTAAGCTATCTACAGGGTGGTATTGGAATAAAAAGGAGTGTAGATGAGCTGGCTGGTTCGTATCTTAGATATGACAATGAGGATCCTCCTCGGCTGGTGAGTTCTTGTCTACGCTTGAAGATCGAGGACTATAAGCTTTCATTTTACTACATGCATAAAAGTAGTTTTCCCAGCTAAGATTTTCCCTAGAAATGTGTTTATTGACTTACATATTGTTTGTTCAGATGTACTGTAATTAACTTGTCACATTTTCTCATATGAAAGTGACGCACATATTGGGAAGTTATTCATTCTTTCTTTGTATGTCAATTTTTTGGAGGGTTATTAGGTATATCGGTATTTTATTTTTAGTTAAATGGTTTATAGATCAAAATCAGGCCATCTTCTAGGGGACTAATTGTTATCTTACTATCCTGTTTTTCTGAAGTGTCGCTGTATTTGTTAAGGTCCACAGACTTGATCAAGATAGCAGTGGTATCTTGGTAATGGGGAGAACACGAACAACCGCAACTGTGCTTCATTCGATTTTCCGGGAGAAGACTGTCGGTGGGCTAGATTATGTAAGTCAACTTATCCTTCGCAGCTGTGTCTCTTTCTTGTCAGAGCCACTTCAGTCTTTAATTGTTTGGTAAGATATTTTATATTGTCATGTCCTGTGATAGTGAAGCTCAATTTCTTTGCTGCTTACAGATAGAGATTGACTGGAAGAAAAGGGTTCTACACAAAAGATACTTGGCACTTGTTTTAGGTGTCCCTAACCAATTGAGTGGAATGGTTTCAGCGCCACTTGCCAAGGTCTTTTTTTTTTTTTTTTTTTCATCCATCATTGATCTTCAATTTGCTTCATGAACTTTAGCTTCTCATGTAATGTCATTCATGTCAAAGAACCTATACTTTATGCTTCTCAATCACATTAGGTATATGTAGAGAATACCACTTGTTGTCAGTAAGAAGAAAACTAAATCCTCTATCCTTGTTGGATTCACTAGAATTTTCATTTTACAACATTTAAGTTAGTTCACCCCAATATCCATCTTGGGTAAGAAAGACCGCGCAAAAACACTCCCATGTGACTATGTGAGTGTTAATCCATTCTTTTACACATTTTTTTCTACTAAAACATTGGCCAAAAAGCAAATGTGGTGGATTCAAGAGAATTGAGGCAGTATTTTTAACGCTTAGCCTTGTCCCTATAGTTTTATGTAGATTTAATCCATTACCACTAGCAAAGACAGAAGCTTCTGCGCGTACGAGTTGGCATGGTATGGCTTAAAAATGATAGCACTGGCGGAACACGGTTAATTATAAGAAGTGGAAATTCATCCATGTGCAAAATAACATATAGAAACTTAAGTATTGGTATTTGCACTCCTACATTTACGGATAGTATGTATAAATCGGAGGGAGTAGGATGACTGATTATCTGACTAATTGCTGTGTTTGTATTATCTTAGGTAGTGGTAGATGATGGAAAGTCAGAAAGAATCACCGTTGATGATAGCAGATCCCCATCATCTCAGCATGCCATGACAGAGTATAAGGTCATCCAGACCTCTAAATATGGTCAGTCAAATATTGCTCACTAATTCACTATTTTGGCAGAAAATATCGCTTTTGTTACATCTCTTGCTATGGTGGTTTTCTTCTGTGAGATGATCTGTAACAATCTTGTGTTTAAGGCGTCGTTCTGAATGGCTGCAATCGTATATTTAGATTTGCAGTTCTTAAAGCTCTAACTTCTGGGCCTCTATTTTTATCCAGGGTATACATGGTTAGAGCTTGCCCCAATTACTGGCCGGAAACATCAGGTAAAAGCTTTAAAATATGACCATACCCTCCCAAGTCTCCTTCCCTGTGCTTACAGTACACTCCTGGAAAATTTTATACTTTGGTGCCTTGATGGTGAATTGGTGACCTAAGGTATAACATAACCAACTTTCTATTGAGGTGAATTCTCACATAATTATGCCCCAAAAAAAGCTGTTTTTTGCTTTAAAAATATACAGTGTTTTAAGAAATTTTAGTTAAAATTCGAAATATGGAAAACAATATTTTAAGATCACCATTATCCTTTAACCTCTCAAGTGAAACTAGCTTAAACCTTAAAATACCAATGTGAACTTCTATTTCATTCTAAATCTCACATTTGCACCTGTCATTTTCTGCACAAAAAACAGCTTCGAGTGCACTGTGCCGAGGTACTGGGAACTCCCATTGTAGGAGACTACAAATACGGATGGCAAGCTCACAAGAAATGGAAACCAATGTCATTTAAAAATCCAAGTGATAGCAGTGAACTCGGGGAAACAAAATCAAACACCCTTGGCCGTGATTTGGATTGTGGAAGCATAGCAGAGAAGCAACCTCACCTACATCTTCATTGTAAGCAGCTGATATTACCCAACATATCTACAGCTCTCGAGAATGTGTCCTCCGATTGTGAGTATGACTTCTCTAAGTTGGAAAACCTTAACTTTGTAGCTCCCTTGCCTTCTCACATGCAAAGGAGTTGGAATCTCCTGAATTCTCTTGCTCATCACCAAGGTTACTAGGTTACCGAAGGGGGGCTGAGGTTCAAATCCTTGACCTAAATTTCGAATTAATATCAACCAATTGTTGTGCCAAGGAGGTCCGAGTAATAATTTACACCCTAAAATGATTATGAACTTAACCAGCAAGACTGACCCCGTCCCATCAGTTCTGAAATTTGATCCACCATTGCTGTGAGTAATCCTCCTTGGTAGTGTAGTCTAGATGATATTCCATGGTTTGAACCCTTGGTGGAAGAGGCAAGGGCCGACAACTCGACAAGACATCCGAAGATTATCAAAAAGCATGGAAATTTGTTGCTTGATCTAGCTAGATTTTCAAATCTGTCGTGTTTGGCTCCTCCATTGTTTTCAATTAATCAAGCTTTTGTTTGTACATCCATATTCATCATAACTGTGTTACTAGCACACCAAATTTAATTTAATATTTGATTACAATTTCATAATGTGGTCGAAGGCTCGTAGCATAATTGTGGTACTACCACAATCAAGAATACTAGAGTACACTCATGTAAATGCATCCTGAAATCTATATGCATGGTATTGAATACATATGATCGAGTCCTGGTTTCGTAATTGATCGTCACAGTTGATACTATACTGTACTGTCTCTGCAATATTGTCGTAGTCTTGTAGATACTCCAAGACTTCTATTAATAACTCATTGACATGTTGCCATAGCTTTCTTACAAATTCATGTGTAGGCGACCATAGCGTAAACCGGATTCTTTTTTATAACTAGTGTTAATATTTATGGGTCATTTCCACGTTGGTATGATCTGTTTTACACAATAGTAATGTAAAACAATTTTGCGGAATATTTCTGAAAAATAAAGTTCGTACGGCACTGTCATTTATTTTCAAATTAGGCATGTACCATATAGAACCAACAAGAAAACTATGTTCTTAGAACAAGACTAGAACGACGAGTGACGACTACATTTTAATGAATGACAAATAAAGCAACAATAGAGCTGTATTCCTAAGCTACGAGGAAAGCATGTTTAGGCTGCCAACTGCATCATTCTTCTAATAGTTGAATGCTTAATCCTCATCTTCATCGTCTCCGTCTCCACCAGAAGCCTTCTTAGCAGCAGCCTTCTGGTTCTTTCTCTTCACTCTCCCTGGACGGCCTCCTCCGAACGGGCTGGTGAGCGAGAAGTCAATGTGTTTCTGCGAGTCAACCCTCACCATAAATGATGGCACGTTCACGACCTGCCTTCCTACCCTGTAGGTTCACAAACAAAAAAGTGAGTGCGATGCAATGAGACATGGTCGCACAGGTATACAATAAGCATTAGGTAGCTCATGATGTACACAAGAGCGAATCCTTACACCGAGATCCAAACTTATTAACAGAAGAAGCTTATAAGTGGTACTTCTCCATCACTCAAGGCATCTCGAGGTAGTTAACACTTTCCAATATATGTGACGGAGAATTTGAGAAGTGTGAACTCCGTAGTGGAATGGAGCGAGTAATAAGTAATGCAAAAGATTTAACTACGGGGTAGATGATTACGTAATTGAAATGTTAATTCAACTAAAGTACTATAAAGACAGAAAGAAAGAAACAAGCCAGTATTAAATTGCCTGATGTGCTTTTGCTTGATAAGTACACGAGCATGATGAATAGACTTGGCCATTCCAGACTTGAAGACTTGTGTCTGAAGGCGACGCTCAAGGAAGTTTTCGACAGTAAGAGCCAAGACATAGTCGAGCTTGTTCTGACCCTCTTCAAGTAGTCCATAACGGTTCATCCTACGAAGCAAAGCCTCACCTTCAAAGATACGACGAGGGTTCTTCTCATCCAGGGTGAGAAGGTGACGAGCAGCATTACGGATACGACTCAACACATACTGAACCCTCCACAACTCCCTCTTGTTTCGGAGCCCATATTCTCCTACAAGCTTCAACTCAGCATCCAGTCGTTCCTTCTCATAAGGACGGCGTGGCTTCTTAAAGGTCTTTCCATCTATCCAACCATACAATTACACCAATCAACAATCAATAGTCATACTACATTCTTCAACATTCACACAAATCACCATAACATACCGTAAATCCCCCTTATACTAAAAGAATAAGAGATCTCCCAAATTTTCCCAATAATATTAGCTGAAACTGATTCACTAAAGGATGTTTGCCTCGATGGTAAAAAGTAACATTCATTTAATACCTCGCAAGGGAGACGGGGATTGATTCTCCTAAAACGGTACAGTTCTAAGTAAAATTTGTTGACAATGTGTTGTGCCCTCTCATTTGAATGCCAGCATTCCCCCACTTTGTTAGAAATTGCAATGTCATTCTTACCGACAGCGTGGCGATAAACCTCTTAGGGGGTGTTTGGTTCACCCAAAAAAGGTATGAGGTATGGGTTTGGAATGAGCCAAACCCATACCAAGTGTTTGTTTGGCAAATACAAGGGTTTCATACCCATACCTCAAACCCATGAGGTATGGGTTTCTCATACCCAAGGAGGGGGGTGGGTATGAGATTGATACCCACGGGTATCAAACTAAATTGATCAAAAATATGAAAAAACAAATTATAGCATATTGAAATCCAATTTTTTATATACTTATTTGATTAACTAATCATTTTCATGATTTTATAATATTGAAAAATATTATTTATAATACTTTAATTTACGCATTTTAACCTTAATTGATGTTCAAACCCATACCACTCAAAAATGAACCAAACACAAGGTATGAGGAATCAAGTTCCAAACCCATACCACCCGGGTATGATTCCTGATTCCAACCCCATACCCGTGCACGAAACAAACGCCCCCTTAGAAACAGTTCATTAAAACATACTAATACCATATGATAAGTTATAATTCAAATAATCAAGCAGTAAACCAAAACAGAGAACAATCAGGCATTAAAACCCTAAAAATGGTGTAATCGACATAGATCAAAGCTCCTAACTTTATGCATATATGATCATCGCAGCATCAACAATTTCTTTTTGGTCTAACAATATAGGAGTATCATACAAACAAAGATACAACATTTTAAATTCATGAGAATTGTACAAAAGGAGGAAATTTAAGAAAATGACAAAAACCCAGAAAATTTAAAATGAAATGCATTGAAAAAAATGAGTTGGACAATGGGACGAGAGGAAAGAGAGGGAGGGAACATACAGTTGCGATAGAAATTAACGTGGACCATAATTGCTCTTGAGCTTCACTGCTCTCAATTCTCAAACACAGAAGGAGATGGATGGGTAGATAATATGAATATTGAACCCTAAGAAAAAATACATACTCCCTCCAAGTTTGATCAATCTTCCCTATTTCTCTTTTGAGCTTATTTTCTTATCTTCCCCTTTCCTTTTTTGGTTATCTTTTATTCATTATTTATTCATCATCTCTCCTAAAAAGTCAACAATTTTCCTTACTTTATCCTACTTTATTCATTTTTTATCCATTATTCATTCTTTATTATTTTCTCTCTCCACAACTCACACTACTTTATCCATTTTTTATTGTTTTCCTTATTTTTGGTGCAAAAAGTAAAAGGGAGGATTGAAAAAACTTGGAGGGAGTACTTTTTTCAGCTTTGAGAGCGGTTGGGTGAACCGAACCGTTATTTTTCATAAGGAAATGTCACACCACTGTTCACGATTCCAGGAAAATGATTAAGAGTTGAATCGTTTAATTAAAAAGATTGGAAAATTCACGTGGTATTCTTGAATTTTGTCATTTTGTACATGGTACCCAACTTTTTATGTTTGTGCACATTATATTCTTGGGTTTTGATTTTCAAGCACAATGTGCCATTTTTATCGTTTTCAAAATTTTTAATTGAGCATAAATCATAGACCATAAATCAGAATTGACTAATTTTTTTTTTTTCAAATTGATTACCTCTTCGAGATCATAAATTGCTTAAACAAAAATGGTAATTCGGAAATTTAAGATCGATGATATGATTGATTTGAGATTTTCTTTAAAAAAACCCTATAAAATGTCAGTCGGCAATTTTTTTTCTCAAATCGTAGATTATGACGAGATAATCATTTTAGGAAAAAAATTGGTCGATTCCGAATTCCGGTCTAGGAGTTATGCACAATTGAGTTTTTTTATAGCGACAAAAAGGGTATGTTGTGCATAAAAATCAAACATGGAGGGTTTCATGTACACAAACTTAAAAATTTGGGTACCAAGTGCAAAATGGCAAAGTTCAAGGGTACCACGTGAATTTTCCACAAAAATATTAAGAAAATAATAGCAATTCTAGAATACTATGTCTATTTGGATTTGAGGGAGACATAGTGATCATTTGGATTGAGTAATGAGGAGCAAGCCTACGATTTTGGATTTTGCAAATAGGAGCGATAAAAGACACCCGATAAGTCAAGGGTGCTAGGTGCTAAGTGGAATACACCAAACCAAGTCATAATAAATTAAGGCAATGCAAATCAAGGCGAAAGAGTTTATGAGAAAAGCAAGAAACCAAACTAACAAAACCAACACAACCATGACCACAAACGAGACTAGGAGGGAGTAAGGACGGACATGGAAAGTGTTGGGTTCCTTTGATTGATGATAACATGCCCATTTAATGTGTGTTCTCTTAAGTTTACCTTTTCAGGTTTTATGATCAAATCAAGCTTGGATTAAGAATTTAAGATGTGTTGAATTGTTGATCGCCCAAAGTATAGAGTCATTTGTGTCATCTAATGTACAAGTTAGGGAGTATAGTATTTAAAAGCAATAGAAATAGTTAAGACTACTGTTACCCTTGCAAGTAACAATAGCCTGGACTGTCGCCATGGTCCGTAACACTTTAAATTCATTTTCACTTTTCAAAAATCCTTTTTGTTTTTCTAAAAGTGACTTGGACTTAAAAGATAACTTTCAGATTTTTCTCTAAGGATTTGGGTTTCTAGAAAAAAGGTTTAGTTAATTATCAATTCAAATTGTTTCCTCTTTGTGCCAATTTGACTCCTTAGTCTTTTGTAAAACAAGGATTGCTTTTTGCCATTTTTGTGAAAGCTTGTCATCACGTGACTTGTTTTCCACTCTTTGTTTTCTGAAAAACCAAAGGCTTCTTTTGGTTAATTACAAACCTTCTTTTCTTGTTTTGCTTTTTGAAAGAGTACCTTCTTTTGTGCAAGTTTGGGGAAGAGTTGGTCTTCACCACATGTGATGACCATTGAATTTCAAAACCCTAAATCAACCACCTTGCTTGCCCTCTATATAAAAGGAGTGCCTCATCTCATCATTTCCTCAAGACTTTTCCTGAGAATTTAATCAAGTTTGCAAAAATTGTTTTCAAAGTTTAAAAACCGTGCCATTGTTTTGCAAAGCTTTAAAACGTCTTCAAGTGTTACAATCATAGCCACTGTTGCTTTAAAGTACTAAACTCTCTCACTTATGAACCGTTTGATCTTGTAAAGTTGTCCATATCAATTCTTGTTAAAGAATCAGTCCGTGGAAACTTGATCCATAAAAACGTTCTAAGTTAGTGTGTAGAGTTTAGGACGGAGTAGTCCTTTGACTCTTTGGCAACCGGAGTAGGTTGCGAGTTATCTTGTTCTAGGATGGAGTAGTTCTTGAACTTGTGTCACAACCGGAGTAGGTTGTTGGTCTTTTTATTGTACGGGTTTTTTAGTAGTCGGAATAGATCACTAAAATTAATCAATAAAAAGTAGATTGGACGTAGGCACTTGAGTTCTTGCCGAACCAATTCAAAAATCTCGTGTTTGATCTTCATTTGTTCTTTAATCCGCTGCTTTTATATTGTTTAGTTTTATTCTTTGCTTAACTCTTGAGTAACAGTTCCACATACTGTCACATTCGGTCTGTAGCCTGTACTCCATACGCTGAAATGAATAGCAACAGTCAGAACCATTGTTATCTTCAGACTTTAGCAAACTTATCTTTCAATTTGGGATTCTCTTGTACTTGCTTATGAGGGGACTTCCCAAGTTAGAAAACACCGTATTGACCTTCTCATACAACAATATGCGATGTTTAGAATGTCAAAGGACGAGTCCATAAATAGCTTTTCTTCACTTTTTCTTGTATTATTAATGAGCTAAAAAGTCTAGGAAGGAATTTCGAGTCCGAGGACATCATTCGAAAAATCCTTCGTAGTCTAACCTCCAAGTGGCAACCCAAAGTTACCGCCATAGAGGAAGCCAAAGATTTGTCAACCCTATCTCTTCATGAACTAATGAGATCACTAATGGCTCACGAGTTTAATCTCGATAAGCATTCTAGTGAGTCCTCAAAGGGAAAGAGTCTCGCCCTCACATCCTCTCCAAGTGATGGAGAAGATGAGGAGGAAGACGAGTTTGCTGTGTTCTCTAGGAATTTAGCCGGGTTAGTCAATGGTCAAGGAAATAAAAGGTTCAATAATAATTACTCGAAAAAACGCTTTCCTAAGAAACGATCTAATTCCACTGTGGGATGCTTTAAGTGTGGTGATAAAACTCACCAAATTAAAGAATGTCCCAAGTGGGATGAAATCAAATCTAAGGAAAAACGAGATAAGGTTAAGAAGGACTACAAACATAGAGTCATGAGTGCTATTCGGGGAATGTCCGACTCCGAGGAAGATGAGGAACTCATCGAGGAGGAGCTAGAGGCTAAAATGTGTCTTACAAGTCATCTTAAGGACAAAGTCTTAAAAACTTCAAAAAACGAACACCTTAGATGCCTCATGGCTAATCCCGATGACTCCGAATCCGATTCCGACAATGAGGTAAATCATCTAAAGGCCAAGGCTAGAACTTACTCCAAAGAGAAAGTATGTAAGTTTCTTGACCAACTTTTTGATAAGTGTCGGTTTCAAAATGATAAACTTGAAGTCATGCAAAATGAGATTGAGGAAATTGCTCAAGAGAACTTTAACCTTAAAAATGAACTAAAAGCAACTGACAGCGTCACTGTCACCTCTGAGGCTTATGATGAAGTAAAGAGAGTCAATGATGCGTGTCTTTTATATGATGTTTTACATCCCATTTTACACGCATTTCAGAGCTCATTTATGTAGTTTATGCTACATTTCTCCCTATTTCCGTCTACTTCCGTATTTTTGTACATTGTTGCAGAAATGTGAAGAATCCAGCGGAAATCGAGCTAAATCCGTCCCCGAGTATCCTGCATTGCATATGACGTGAAGTATTCACCCGAGGAACGAGCTTGGTGCGCAATTCAAGGCCCAAAAGACAAATCCACGAGTTTAAAGAAGTCAAGTAGCAGCTCAAGCAGTCGATCGACCGCTACCTTCAGTCGATCGACCAACCATCGGGTTCCAGAAGCTACTGTTTACTGAAGACCAGTCGATCGACCAGTCCTAGCAGTCGATCGACCAGGTTGTTATTCCAAACGAGAATTAAAAGACCGTGAATCTTGAAGCCCAAAGTTATGTTAGGTTTAGGAAATAATGTTACGTTATTTGCTATATAACGTAACCTAGGAATTCAGTTTTGACATCCAGTTTTGATCCAAGTTTCACATTCAGTTTTGACATTAATTTTCTACATACGGTTTTTAGAATTAGGGTTTGGAATATTGTTAGCATTGGGATTTCGTTCTTGTTCTTAATCGTTCCTCTGCAATCTTGGTATTACTCTGCCCTATTTCAATTTACTTCTATTTCTTTATTAGTATAGAATTGATAGTTAGATTCCCGAAACCATCTTATTATTGCATGTTAATTGTTTGTTTTACCGCTTTACTCATGAATTCAATACTTTATTGCCCTAGTATTATTGTTGTTATCACTTTCAGTATGAGTAGCTAAATAGTTTGTGCTAGGACGTAGGCGAATTATAGCGTAGGCGGCAAAGTATTGAACACGACCCGATTCGCGTGTCAGTCGATCGACTGACATTCTCGGTCGATCGACTGACCTCGTGAGGTTACCCTTCGTTTTAATTGATTTTAATGTTGTATTTAACGAATCGAATGCATGCGACCAGTTAGATGCTTAATTTATGACTGACCCATTAGATCGAAAGATAGGGAAAGTTGTTAGACCACCAATTAAAATGACTAAATGTCTTTGAGATCGAAAGATAGGTATAGTTTAGACCGTTAGTCACTTTTCAGGACGAGAGTCAGTATTAGTGATATTAGGGACCTATAGCGAGATCGAAAGATGCTATTTGTTAAGAGTGGACCGAGAGGACCTCTTGTTTCCCGCCTCACTTGTGTTTGATTCAGACCGATTTAGTATGCTGCCGCCGAAGCTTTAATGAACCGACCATCCTAGTACCCCTTCTTTATCTGTTTAATCCGTCTTTTTAGTTTATTGTCTTTATTTATTCTTAGCTATAGATCAAACCAAATCAACCCCCACATTCGTTACTTTAGACTGAATTTAAACAACTAGAATTTACATCTGCCTCTCTGTGGTTCGACCCGACTGCCGCTAGCTATAGCTGTAGTTGGAAATTATAAATTTTATTTTTGACACCTCACGACGGGTATCAAATTTTGGCGCCGTTGCCGGGGAGGCAATAGTTCTAATTTTAGTTGTTTTATTTTTAGTCTTTCTTAGTTTAAGGGACTTCTGTTCCTTAAACTTTTCTTATATTCTTTTTGTAGTTTCTTCTTATGCGCAGGTCACAGGGTGGTGAACTAGTACCATTTGATCCTGAGATAGAGAAATCTTTGCGCGAGTTGAGACGAACACAAAGGGTATTACCGACAGAGGAAGAGCTGAGTACTCTGTCAAGCTATCACGAGAACGAGCTGTTCGAGGAAGACCCCTGATCTTCACCCGTTTCCACTTCTTGGTACCGAGACAGTCACTTCTCCAGAGATTCCAGTCATGGCCGAGGAAGCGAGTATAGCTAGTCATTCTGAGCCGACAGCTGCAAATTTATATAAGGGGTTCGAATTACCAGGAGATGCCAGGAAGTTCGAACCAAAGCCTTCATACATTAATATGGTTGAGAGAAACCAGTTCGGGGGAGCTGCAAATGAAGATGCAGCTAAGCACATGGAAACATTTATTGACTAGTGTTGTTCCATACCCCCACCAGCCGGTGTGACCCAAGACCAGATCAAGGAGACCATGTTTATCTTCTCCCTTCGTGATGCTGCAAGGGAGTGGTATAGAGATCTGGATCGAGCTGCTCATGGGATCACTGACTGGAATTCCTTGGCATTGGCATTCTACAAGAAGTACTTTTCTGCTTCTAAGACGATTGCTATTAGAGCCCAAATCACAAGTTTCAAACAAGGGCCGGATGAGAACTTCCACGAGGCATGGGTCCGATTTAAGAAGCTGGTGCGAACCATACCGCACCATGGTTTCGAAAAATGGAGCTTGTGCAATCATTTCTATAATGGGCTGTATGACGATCAGAGGGCTATTTTAGATGTTGCAGCCAATGGTCGATTTGCTGAGAACTTGGGAGAGACCAAGGGGTGGAAGATAATCGACGATCTAGCCACCCACAAGGCTGAATATGGGAATTCCAGAGGGAACCAGAGGAGAGCTGCTGAATCTTCCTCTGTTGCTGCACTTGAAGCTCTCACTGCGAGATTTGACAAATATGAATTGGGAGGAGCTTCTAAAGGTGGGATGTACCAAGTAAATGATGTGTCAGACGGTCCTTTCGTCTGTGAAAGGTGTGGAGCTGAGGGACACGTTTCGAAGAATTGCCCTAGTCCTTTTGAGTCTTGTGCTGCCTTTCAACACTATAGGCAGACAAACACCTACTATGAGCCTAATGTTCATCCCAACCTGAGGTGGAGTAGCCAGAATGTCCTAAATCCAACTCCACCTCCGCAGCAGCAACCCTATGTGCCCCCTCATCAAAAGCAACAACAATATCAGAAGCCTCCTTATGTGCCGCAGCAACAACAACAATCCCATAGTTCTGATTTTGCTGAGTTTAAGAACTTGTTGATGAAGGAGTCCCAAGCAAGAGAGGCCGGGATGAAGCTACTAGAGAGCCAAATTGCTCAATTGGCTAGTAAGAGTACCTCTCGAGCTCCGGGACACTTACCGACCAAAAAGAGACCCTAAACACCATCACGTTGAGGAGTGGGTCCACCCTGAAGGGGCCTGCCATGGTCGAGGATGCTGTTGAAAAGAATAAGGCAGATCCGAGTCAAAAGAAAGCTGAAACGAATAATTCAAAGAAAAAGGCGTGTACCAGTTATATCGATCGATCGACCGATACACCTTGGTCGATCGATCGATATGCGGGTTACAACAGCTTCAGGAATGTACACCTTGGTCGATCGGCGAGGATAGTGGTCGATCGACCAAGATTATCTGCGATAGCGAGATTGTTCGTCCTCCGATGCCCGATAACTTGAGGGACTATTTGTTTCGGGGCACGACGACTCCGAAAGTGTTAGGGCGGACCGAGTCTGATGGGTCCGTCCCAATTCCGAAGTTCGATCCGATGACGATTAATGGCTCACATTTGAGACGGTCTGAGGAGGATTCGAGCTTTAACAAGGAGAAAGCAGTGGACTTCCAGCCTAAGTCCACGGATGCCGGCATGCGCAACTTAGAGGAGAGGGCTAAGGTACTTCTTACAGCCCCATATCCAGAGAGACTAGTGCCAACAAAGGAACGGGTATCTTTCAAGTAAATTTGAAAAAGTTATTCGTAGCTTGAATGTACGGGTACCCTTCCTTGAGTTAGTTAACCAAGTGCGGCATACACTAAATTCATGAAACAACTCTGTCAAAGAAAAAGTCGCTTGAACATGTCCACTTTGTCGCATTAACTAAAGAGTCATGCTCTTACTTGTCTCACACCGCACCCCATAAGCTAGAGGACCCGGGTAGCTTTTTTCTTTCCTTGCAATATAGGTACCTTCTCTATTGAGAAGGCATTATGTGACTTAGGAGCCAGCATAAGCGTCATGCCTTTGAGTCTAGCTAGGAAGCTTAAATTGACTAGGTTCGCAGTGATGATATGACAGATTCGGATGGCCGACCGATCTGCGGTCCACCAATAGGGGTCTTAGAGGACATCCCCTGTCCAAATAGGGAAGTTCTTTTTCCCGTTGACTTTATTGTACTTGACATGCCCGAGGATGCTCATATACCCATTATTTTGGGTAGGCCATTTCGCACACCGCTTTGGTGCAAGTCATAGATGTCGGTCTAGGAACCTTGACTTTAAAAGTGGGAAAACATTCTATTGTCTTTGCCCAACCTGCTAAGAAAAAGGACCCCATGTGGTCTGTGACTTGTAATACGGTTTCTGAAAAGAAATCGTACTTTGTGCTTCCTGAATTGCCTGTCTCTATTATCACTCCTGTGTTAACCCCTCCGCCCAGGCATGGGAGCAAAAGGAGGAAGAATCTGTTGTTTTAGATGTTGCGGGAGCTGGTTTGGGAAGGAAGTCTTTGCAAGTTGTTCAGTGTAAAGAAGCCGATCATTCAAAGAGGAGGTCTTAGTTGCCTGAGCTATGGAATCGATGAGGTAGTTGATGACGAGCCGGTCAAAGCCAGAAAGTCTGATTTGAATTCTGACTAGCCCGAAGAGATCCTTGACTGGGGAGATGATGAGAATGTTGATCCGTTGAGCCATACGGACGTAGAAGCTAAGAAGGGTGCAGCTGCTCAAATAAGCACCGTTGAGGCTACTTCTAGTAGCCAGAAGCCGACGAAGTGGGCCATACCGTGGTCATTCTTGATCAACTATTAGTTGATCGAACTCTTTATAAACTCCATTTCATTTGCTTTTGTTAGACAATTTTTATTGCTTTTGTGTGCGCGAAAACTACGCATTTTATTTTGCTTGCTTAGGATTTTATACGTTTGAGACTTTGTTCTGGGTTTTGCGCAAATTTTGGGCGCGTATTTTTGTGCACTTGCAGGTTTTTAGACCTCATTAGCTCAAGTAATTGAGCAAATACGAAGAAATAAGGAGTACAGCAGTACTTTCAGTCGATCGACTGGCCACATTGGTCGATCGACTGAGATGCACTTTCCAGGAGCTACTGTTCCTGACACATCGGTCGATCGACTGCCATCGTTGGTCGATCGACCGAGGACGCTGCTGTACCTGTTCACGACCTCTCCCCTGCTGTGTTTGGTCGATATGCGGACTTAAGGGAGCTTTCTACTCCACTTTTCTCTCCGTCAAATTATTTATTTCTTCTATTTTCTCATTTATGCACAATTTTACCGCTTCAAAATTGTTTTCTCGGTTTTATGCGTGGTTTTGCTTGTCTTTCAGGTACCTTTTAGTAGCACTGCTGGCTACTGAAACCTCCTAGCTCACGCTGGTTTGGGGAGGTTTCCTTTGCTGCGCTTAAAGTCTTGTAAGTTCCCGATTTTCACTTCATGTCTTATTTATTTCATTTTCCCGCAAATTCCCATTTCTCTTCTCTTCATTACATGATTTTGCACAATGGGGACATTGTGCGATTTGGTTTGGGGAAGGGTTTTGCGTCGCATATCATTTGCTTGTATTCACGTTTACATTTTGTTTTGCATTGTTTATTTCATTTCTCTCATATATACAGAAAATATCAAAAAAAAAAAATTGATAAAATTTCAAAAAAATTTCCATCAAATGCACGTTTATTTTAGCATATAGGTCGAGTCGGAACGGTAGTATTTCAAGGATGATATAGCATTTGCACCTGTTTTGCCTGAACCTTGCTAAATTGACATGTTATTAGTAGAATCGTATATGCATAGTCTACGAGTTTTCGTTAAATTTTTTGCTGAACTTGAGACTTGACTTAGATTTTTGGCAAGCTACATCATTTTCTGAGGTCTAGAGCTTATAACTGGTGACATCTATGACCGGTTTATTTAGGAATGTGAGTAATAGTACTCCTTATGAGACATGTCACTTAAATGTGCATAAATATGAACTTAATCTGCTTAATACCTGTACGCATTCAGTCTGTGGTTAGTTGACACATGTGGTAGAGGTTTCCCTTTTCTCATTTTTGCCCATGAACTCCACACTGCCAAAAATATCCCTTTTTGTCCTAATTACTACATCCTACATTTAGCCTGTCCTTTGTCAAGCTAGTAGTCTGTGTTCTTGGGGTTGTTACTCATTTTTGGTGGCATATGCTCATGTTTGAGATAGTATTGGGAAGATGAAAAGAAGGAAAGAAAGAAGAAAAAAAGAAAAAGAAAAATGAAGAAAAATGATTCGAAAAAGAAAAAAAAAAAGAGTTCTATACTGTTTAAGCAGTCGATCGACTGTCCTTATAGGTCGATCGACCGAGATTCGAGAAAGAGAAAGAAATCAATTCGCATAATTCAATCCTTTATCTTATGGCGATTTTTTCTCCCATGTTCCATGTATATCTTATGGGGAGTTGGTTGATTACTACTATTTTGGAGATTGTGAGATTTGTGCTTGCTATAGCACCGTTCCATTTGTTTATGAGCAAGAAGTTGGATGTTTCCATTTGGTTCCGTTTTGGTACTAGCTTGATCACCTGTACCTCCACTTTACCATAAATGTTTTGCCTCTTCTTACCCATACCTCACATATCCACATATATACCTCGGCATGTGTCATGGTCTCTTGTTGGTTGGAATGCGTATGTACGGTTGTAGAGATTGCTTTCATGTTATATTGCAGGCATGTTCTTATAGGTCGTAGTTAGGTGAGCGTCATTACAATTACTTCTTTCTATCTTACATATATTCACCTGTACTTATTGAGTGATTTGAGCGACCCGTGAGAGTCCAATTTGATAAGTCTCTACAGTTGACGGTTCAGCATGTTTTTAACGACTCCATAACTCGTTTGCATGATTCGCATTGCTAATTGATTGTTGGTTAAAGCATTAAAATGGTTTAGGCTTCACATGTTGCAATTCGCTCTGAGATTGAACTCGTTCCATTAGGTCATTAGATCGAGTCTAGTTCTTGCTTGGGGACAAGCAAGGGTTTGGTTTGGGGAAGTTTGATGCGTGTCTTTTATATGATGTTTTACATCCCATTTTACACGCATTTCAGCGCTCATTTATGTAGTTTATGCTACATTTCTCCCTATTTCCGTCTACTTCCGTATTTTTGTACATTGTTGCAGAAATGTGAAGAATCCAGCGGAAATCGAGCTAAATCCGTCCCTGAGTATCCTGCGTTGCATATGACGTGAAGTATTCACCCGAGGAACGAGCTTGGTGCGCAATTCAAGGCCCAAAAGACAAATCCACGAGTTTAAAGAAGTCAAGTAGCAGCTCAAGCAGTCGATCGACCGCTACCTTCAGTCGATCGACCAACCATCGGGTTCCAGAAGCTACTGTTTACTGAAGACCAGTCGATCGACCAGTCCTAGCAGTCGATCGACCAGGTTGCTATTCCAGACGAGAATTAAAAGACCGTGAATCTTGAAGCCCAAAGTTATGTTAGGTTTAGGAAATAATGTTACGTTATTTGCTATATAACGTAACCTAGGAATTCAGTTTTGACATCCAGTTTTGATCCAAGTTTCACATTCAGTTTTGACATTAATTTTCTACATACGGTTTTTAGAATTAGGGTTAGTTTGGAATATTGTTAGCATTGGGATTTCGTTCTTGTTCTTAATCGTTCCTCTGCAATCTTGGTATTACTCTGCCCTATTTCAATTTACTTCTATTTCGTTATTAGTATAGAATTGATAGTTAGATTCCCGAAACCATCTTATTATTGCATGTTAATTGTTTGTTTTACCGCTTTACTCATGAATTCAATACTTTATTGCCCTAGTATTATTGTTGTTATCACTTTCAGTATGAGTAGCTAAATAGTTTGTGCTAGGATGTAGGCGAATTATAACGTAGGCGGCAAAGTATTGAACACGGCCTGATTCGCGTGTTAGTCGATCGACTGACATTCTCGGTCGATCGACTGACCTCGTGAGGTTACCCTTCGTTTTAATTGATTTTAATGTTGTATTTAACGAATCGAATGCATGCAACTAGTTAGATGCTTAATTTATGACTGACCCATTAGATCGAAAGATAGGGAAAGTTGTTAGACCACCAATTAAAATGACTAAACTGTGCTGAGATCGAAAGATAGGTATAGTTTAGACCGTTAGTCACTTTTCAGGACGAGAGTCAGTATTAGTGATATTAGGGACCTATAGCGAGATCGAAAGATGCTATTTGTTAAGAGTGGACCGAGAGGACCTCTTGTTTCCCGCCTCACTTGTGTTTGATTCAGACCGATTTAGTATGCTGCCGCCGAAGCTTTAATGAACCGACCATCCTAGTACCCCTTCTTTATCTGTTTAATCCGTCTTTTTAGTTTATTGTCTTTATTTATTCTTAGCTATAGATCAAACCAAATCAACCCCCACATTCGTTACTTTAGACTGAATTTAAACAACTAGAATTTACATCTGCCTCTCTGTGGTTCGACCCGACTGCCGCTAGCTATAGTTTTAGTTGGAAATTATAAATTTTATTTTTGACACCTCACGACGGGTATCAGTCAACAAATTGAACAAACAATTGACTAAAGAATTAGAGCGTCTTAAGATGACCCCCACAGACGTCTCTGACCTTGAAAATGTCAATACTACCTTGGTGATGCAAGTCTCCTCACTAACCAAGGAACGTGATGACCTTTTAAAGGACAAATATGCTCTCGAAAATGAAGTGTATGACCTTGTAGTTGAGATTGTAGACTTAAGAGAAACAGTGTCTGGAACTGTTGCATCCAACAAAGAATTAGACAAGTCAAATGAGAACGTTAAGTGTTTGGTCAATGAAAACGAGTGTCTAAAAGGTGATGTAGTCAGTCTCAAGAAAGAAATAGAGGTCCTTCATGAAAGACTTACCTTTCTTCAAAAGGGTATGCCCGAATGTAGTACCTCTAGATCTAACCTTCACCAAGGATTCAAGGAATTCGTTGATCTAAACAAACGTCTCAATGAAATGACATCTAAGTATGAGGAGTCTAAAGAGAAAATTGGATATCTTTGTTGGAATATGTGTCCTCTGACAATAATGCGATCACAACTGTCGATCATGATGATCACATGTTTAAATCTGATTTTAAGAATACATGTGGGATGTAATGTTTTACAGTCAACTGGTCCACATATATCGGTAATGATTGGTTGACTAGAGTTTAACATTACTGTCGTGCGACGGTGGTGATTAGTTTATCCCCTTAGGTCATACCTATATGGAAATACTCTTAATTGATTATTTAATTAATCGTATGCCGATACGAGTTAATTAAATTACTTAAAATTGACGGATGATTTTGTGAGTAAGATTAACGTGTCTTATTATAATTCGATTAAATTGGATACTGTCTAAGTAATCGAATTGTTTTATTAATTAAATAAAATTATTGTTTACGAAACAATTGAAATTGAAATTGAAATTGAATGAATAATTCATTATAAATACAAGACGTTGTAATTTATAATTTGATAAACCGTTTTGGTACAAGTAATTACGAATTACTAGTCAATATTGTATATGACATATTTTATGAGTATGTTGATTTTTAATATGTTAAAAACACATTACAATTTCACATGTCAAGTAACATGTCACATATGTTACAATTGACAAATGACAAAATAAAATGGACCTTCCATTTTATGTCATATGTGCCGAAAATAAGGGGAGTATAAGGTTTAAATTGTGTTAATTATTTTAAGTGGAAAATGAAATGATTAGCTACCTAATTGTAGCCATGCAAGCCTACTTTCTTGGGAAGAAAATGAGCACCATGCATTGGCTCACCACACCCCTCCCCACCTGTTTTTCTAAGAGGGAAATATAGAGTTTTTCCTCTATTATTCACACTACTTCAATAACATATTTTCTAGTGTAAGAAAATAGTAGTTTCTCTCTACAATTGTGAAAACTTAGAGAAATAAAATCTCTCAAATTCTTCCTCTCTTGGCCGAAAATTACAAGAGAACAAAATTAGTATTTTATGTCATATTTTAAGTAAAACTTATATTTTTACTAGTTCATAAATATATAAGTTATTAAGAGATTTCTTTGGGTATATGCTTCTGGCAGAGGTTCTAATTTGAACCTTGTTCATCCATTTTAAGTAAAGCTCAAGAACTAACAAATAGGTGAATTTGTTGGTGCCCTTTAATCCGAAATCACATAGTAAGATTGATGATTTCTTCTCTTATCTTGTTTTAGCTTGCATGCATAAGATCTAGCATTTATTTTATGACTAAATAAATTTGATTCATATATGAATATGTAAACTTATGAGATTAATAAATTTAACAAGCGGTATCCAGAGCTTTAGGTTGTTTGCATGCAAATCGGTTTATAGTTTTTCCGAGTTATAAGATTAACATACAAAACTAATTAATTTGGATTTATGAAGATAAACCTAAAAACAACTTTGCATGTTAAAAGTTTCTGGTCCTAAGTGATTTTAGGACATTTTGGTTTATTTATGGATTTTATTGTTCATTTTTTATAATATTGACATTAAAATGTGATTTTTATGATAAAAATGTCATTTTTGGACGAAAAATAGCTAAACTTAGAATTTTTTAGTGGTTTTTGGATATGTTTTCACATATATTATCTACTGATTACTTGTAAAGTTTCATGATAAATTGAGTTGTTTTGCTCGAAATATGGATTTTTTAAGTTAAAATCGTATTTAAATGGGTAAATAGGTTAATATGAGTTATATTTCGAATTTGGTCATGAAAATTTAGTATGTTGTCACATGCAATTTTACAAAATGTGTGTAAAATATTTGACTATAATGAAGTCTTTATGCATGATTTATGAATTTTTGATGAAAAATCACATAAATAGTGACTATAATTGGTAATAATACTAAAACATACTTCATGACTAAAGAAAAAATGTCAGATGTTGCATTTTATCTTATATTTCAGATCTAAAAGTGAAAAGTTGATAAAAATATTTTTTCTCATATTTTTATGGTCATAATTGTTAAAAATCGATAAACCGCAACATTGTTTTTCTCGATAAATTTTCAAAATTTTTAACCTAAGTTTTGAACATTATGAGTGTCATGGTATTTTTTCAGAATGTTCATGAGTTTAAATTTCAAATTTCGAATTTATTTGAAATTTTTATAATTTAATTTGAAGTTTATAGCATATTTTTTGTATTTTTAGGTCCATTTATGAACAATATTAAGAAATCAAGGTTAATTATTGTCAAAATGTTAGTGGAGACTAATTTTTGAGTCCTAATATGGTTAGGGTAATTAACTTGTACATAAATATGAATTTATGTAATTATTGTGATTTTAACAAGTTATAATCACGCAAATCCATGAAAACCGATAAATATACGATATTGGCTCTTTAAAGGCGATTTAGCATAAAATCTAGCATGTTCATACATATTATAATGCTGCATTTTATTTATGATTGTCATATTTTAATTTTATGTAATTTTTGAATTATGTAATTTTACTTAGTATGGCCTTAGTTTTAATTGGTATTACCCGAAATATATGGGAATATCGATTCGGTTGTAATTATTGTGATCTCGTATCACCGTTTTGTAATTTAATAGATTTATTTTATTTTAATTACAAATGTATAATAGGAAATTATGTAATTCATTTTGTAATTTAATTATTCCGGAGTTCCTTAAAGACGGTGCCACTCGAGAAGGCGATCCATCAAAGAAAGTGTTGCCTTAAAGTGCGTGCCAAGACCGAAGTTCAAGGGACCAAAGGAGTTGGTTTCCGAATTTGTAATAGTTTATTAGATTTACTATTTTTAGGAAGGCCATACTAGGATTTTATTTTCAAGCTTTGCATTTTATTTATATGTTGCATGCATCGCTAAATCGCCATAACTAAACATGCATTTTAAATCGAGTTTATCGACTGTGTCAATTACAATTATCGTAGTTCACCGCTTTAGTTCACTTAAAACGTGATAGATAATAAATTGACATGACCTCTCGCTAAAATAAACAATTGAGACTTAGCCTTACCAAAAAGTAGAAACCATGAAAACCTATTTCATGAGGGAGTGCGCTCGGCCATACCGGGGTACAAACCTTGTTACGTAGGGGAAGTGGGTGATAAATGTCTATCCACCGAATTCATGTTGATAAGGGATGAATCGGCCCTACCGTGCCCAAGTTGATGTGGATTTGGATCATGGACACATTTATTCGAAATTTGGATTGAACTCAACAAAAGTATTCTCGACCATTGCCGGGTGTGTTTTGGGCTAAAGATAAATATTAATGTAATTTTATCGACCAAGAATTCTAAAACTAGAATCGATTAAAGAGTTAATCCACCGAGTTATATTGATAAGGGATGAATCGGCCCTACCGTGCCCAAGTTAATATGAATTTAGATCTTGGAATCATTTATTATAGTTGGGTAGAGGTCACTATATAAATGCTCATATCTTGTTAAATTATTTACATGTATGATTAAAAAGACAAATGTTAATATTTCCTTTTCCTCCATACTTGTAGTTCATTACAATGAATCCATCAAACGCTACTACACCGATAACTATTGAGTCTTGCCACAATGTTTTTGACGACGTTTGCTTCAACAATGATTTCGACACTACTAGAGAACTTCATTTTGGGATAGGTTCGGATGGAAACATAAACTTCATCACTTCTTCTAGACCACCTACTACTACAAGATCTCTTGTGAGCCGGTCTCAGAAAGATCGCCTCATAAAATCTATAGGATCTTTATCTTTGGAAGAGAAAGATGCCAAAACTAGTGGGAGCTCAAGCAATCAAGCTCTTGCTTCTAAGGGCAAAAGGTTTAAGAAGAAGGGAAAGAAAGGGAAAAACTTCAAGCAAGTTGAAGATGAATGCCATTATTGCTATGGCATGGGACATTGGCTTAGGAATTGTCCTATATATTTGCGAAATATAAGGGAAGGAATCATCGTTCCAAAAGGTACAATTCCTAAGGAAATTTATGTTATTGATGTAAATTATACTTCCACTACGACATGGGTACTGGATACCGGTTGTGGTTCTCACCTTTGTAATCATTTACAGGGGTTAAGAGACGCGAAGAGGCTTAGCAAAGGAGATGTGGATCTACGCCTTGGAAATGGAGCTCGAGTAGCGGCCGAATCCAAGGGGACTTATGTATTAGCTTTGCCTAATGGATTTGAATTGTATTTACATAATTGTTTTTATGTGCCTACACTTTCTAAAAACATTATTTCTATCGCCATGTTAGACATGGACGGTTTTTGTTTTGTCATTAAAAACAATCGTTGTATTATTTCAAAGAACGACTTGGTTATAGGCCAAGCTCCTTCCATTAATGGCATTTACATTTTACAAACCTCGAATCCAACTAATGACATCTACAACATTCAATCAAAGAAACTCAAATCAAGTGATCTAAATGAATCGTTCATTTGGCATTGTCGATTAGGTCACATAAACGAGAATCGCATCAAAAGATTAATTTCGACTAATGTGATTAGACCATTTTATTTTCAATCATATGGAACATGCGAATATTGCCTTCTTGGCAAGATGACTCGTAATCCTTTTAGCGGAAAAGGAACACGAGCTAGTGAACTGTTGGGACTCATACATACCGATGTGTGTGGACCAATAAGTATCACCGCTCGAGGAAATTATGACTACTTCATAACCTTCACCGACGACTTGAGTAGACATGGGTATGTCTATTTAATGAAGCATAAGAGTGAAGCTTTTGAGAAATTCAAGGAATTTCAAAATGAAGTAGAGAACCAATTGAACAAAAGGATAAAAACACTACGATCCGATCGTGGTGGAGAATATCTTAGTCATTGATTCGATTCACACTTGAAAGGTTGTGGCATAATATCACAACTATGTCCACCCGGAACACCACAACTCAATGGTGTTGCCGAAAGGAGAAATCGAACCCTACTTGATATGGTTCGATCAATGATGAGTCAAACCGAGCTACCAAACTCGTTTTGGGGATTTGCGATTCAAACCGCAATTTGATCTTTGAATAATAGTCCCACAAAGACAACCGAAAAGACTCCATATGCGATGTGGACGGGAAGGGTTCCCAATATATCCTATATGAAGATTTTGGGATGTGATGCTTACGTCAAGGCAAAGACCGACAACAAGCTTGCCCCAAGATCCGAAAAATGCATCTTTGTAGGTTACCCCATAACCTCTCGAGGATATTACTTCTACAAACCTCAAGAAAATAAAGTGTTTGTGTCTTGCGAGGTTGTATTCTTAGAAAGAGAATTTATTTCTAAGAGACAGTGTGAGAGAAATTTTGAACTTGATGAAGTTCAAGAGCCACAAACCGAGGTAGAGACGCAAGAAGATGTTCCTTCGTCGTCTAGCACGGTTGTCCCTCCTCCACTTAGAAGAACGGGCCGAGTTATTCGCCATCTCGATCGATATGTGGGACTTATCGAAGAAGATGGAACACTCGATGTGTTGCTTTTAGAAAGTGACGAGCCCTCCACCTACAAAGCCACAATCTCTAGTCCAAATTCCTCCTTATGGCTTGAAGCCATGAAGTCTGAGATGGATTCTATGCATGAAAACCAAGTTTGGAACTTGTTGTATTTGCCTAAAGGGGCAAGACCTCTTCAATGCAAATGGATTTTCATGGTCAAGAATGGCCTATAAGGACATGATGATGTCTACAAAGCCAGGCTAGTGGCAAAAGGATTTACCCAAGTCCAAGGTCTTCATTATGATGAAACCTTCGCCCCCGTTGCCATGTTAAGATCCATATGGATTTTGTTAGCGATTGTCGCATTTCATGATTATGAAATATGGCAAATGGATGTCAAAACCGCTTTTCTAAATGGGCATTTAGAAGAGGAGGTGTACATGATACAACCCGAAGGTTTTGTTGAATCTAAAAATCCTAACAAAGTATGCAAATTTAAGAGATCCATTTATGGACTTAAGAAAGCATCAAGAAGTTGGAATCATCGATTCGATCATGCGATAAAAGAGAATGGTTTCACTCGAAGTGTTGAGGAACCATATTTATACATGAAATTTAGTGGGAGCAATGTTGTGTTCCTAATCTTGTATGTCGATGACATACTACTCATTGGAAATGATATTCCAATGTTGTCTTCGGTTAAGAAGTGGTTAGGTAACCACTTCCAAATGAAGGATTTAGGAGAGGCACAATGCATATTAGGTATCCGGATCCATAGAGATAGATCCAAGAGGATATTGGCACTAAGTCAAGAATCTTATGTTGATAAGATTCTTCGACGTTTCAGCATGGACAAATCCAAAAGGGGATTGGTACCTATGGTAAGTGGGACAATATTGAGCAAGTCTCAATCGCCCACCGAACCCCATGATGTTGAACGCATGAAGTTGATCACTTATGCTTCCGCTGTTGGATCAATCATGTACGCCATGATATAAACACGTCCTGATGTCTCGTATGCCTTGAGCATGACGAGTAGATATCAAGGAAATCCAGGTGAGAGTCACTGGATAGCCGTCAAGAACATCCTTAAGTACTTGAGAAGAACTAAGGATTCTATCTTAGTGTTTGGAGGAGACACCGAGCTCCGTGTTAACGGTTACACGGACTCAAGTTTTCAAACGGATAGAGATGACATGAAATCACAAGCTGGTTTTGTTTTCATGCTCAATGGTGGTGCTGTTAGCTGGAGAAGCTTCAAGGAAGTCTGTGGATCATGATTCAACAACGGAGGGTGAGTACATTGCAAAGATCGAAGTCGCCAAGGAAGTTTGTGTGGATCGGGCAATTCACGGAAGGTCTAAGAGTAGTACCTACCGCCAATGATCCCATCACTCTCTATTGTGATAATAGTGGGACAATCTTCCAAGCCAAAGAGCCAAAGTCTAGTAATAGATCAAGACATGTACTTAGAAAATATCATGTAATTAGAGATTTCATTGATAGAAAGGAAATTTGGATATGTAAGGTTGGGACGGATGATAACATAGCTGATCCGCTCACCAAGCCTTTATCGCAGGCTAAGCATGATGGACATGTTGCGTCCATGGGACTTAAACGCATGCCAGTTTTATGTTAGATTTTGATATGAAATAAAAGAGTTGTTTTATTTGATCATATGCATAATCACATTTGTCTTTTATTTTTCCATTACTTTGTCATATTCAAATGGGTTGTGGAGACAAGATTGAACCCCATTAAAGTGAACTAAATTGACATAGTAATCGCCCATAGTCACTTGTATGAGGTGACGTCTCGAAGTGACTAGAGTGTGATGCGATTGATGGCAAGTTTAAGTGCCATAGAGTCATATGAGAATGACTATTCGATCACATAGGCAGACTGTTAGGAACACTTTGTCGGGCTAATGACCGCTTATAGAGTTCTGGCAAATTTATATAGCCTGGTCGTGGCGAGAGCTACTATAGAATTCTAATGAGTCGATTCTTTTGACTAAAGACTGTTCGCCTAAGGTGGCACAGTTTCAGATCAACTTTGATTTATGTTACTACGACCTTCGTAAATGGGGTCAAATGGGCATATTTTGGGTTATGATGGCTGTGGCTAGTCGAAGGGAATAAGTGCGATAGAAATTGTCCACCCCTTGTCAGGGTTATAACAATATCTCAGGGCCACTCGAGGAGTAATGAACTGGAAATGCGTGGCCACGCTCGGAAGGTATCTATGGTAGATAATTCCGGTCAATCAGTTATTCTCCAGAACGAGGAAACCACTCTCGATATGATCACTTGCAAGTACGACCTGAAAGACACCTTGCATTGAGTGGGAGATAGTAATAGGACAAGAGAATTGGTGACGCACACTTGTCGAGGACAAGTGGGAGATTGTTGGAACATGTGTCCTCCGACAATAATGCGATCACAACTGTCGATCATGATGATCACATGTTTAAATCTCATTTTAAGAATACATGTGGGATGTAATGTTTACAGTCAACTGGTCCACACATATCGGTAATGATTGGCTGACTAGAGTTTGACATTACTGTCGTGCGACGGTGGTGATCAGTTGATCCCCTTAGGTCATACCTATAGGGAAATACTCTTAATTGATTATTTAATTATTCGTATGCCGATACGAGTTAATTAAATTACTTAAAATTGACGGATGATTTTGTGAGTAAGATTAACGTGTCTTATTATAATTCGATTAAATTGGATAAGGTCTAAGTAATCGAATTGTTTTATTACTTAGATAAAATTATTGTTTACGAAACAATTGAAATTGAATGAATAATTCATTATAAATACAAGACGTTGTAATTTATAATTTGATAAACCGTTTTGGTACAAGTAATTACGAATTACTAGTCAATATTGTATATGACATATTTTATGAGTATGTTGATTTTTAATATGTTAAAAACACATTACAATTTCACATGTCAAATAACATGTCACATATGTTACAATTGACAAATGACAAAATAAAATTGATCTTCCATTTTATGTCATATGTGCCGAAAATAAGGGGAGTATAAGGTTTAAATTGTGTTAATTATTTTAAGTGGAAAACAAAATGATTAGCTACCTAATTGTAGCCATACAAGTCTACTTTCTTGGGAAGAAAATGAGCACCATGCATTGGCTCACCACACCCCTCCCCACCGGTTTTTCTAAGAGGGAAATATAGAGTTTTTCCTCTATTATTCACACTACTTCAATAACATATTTTCTAGTGTAAGAAAATAGTAGTTTCTCTCTACAATTGTGAAAACTTAGAGAAATAAAATCTCTCAAATTCTTCCTCTCTTGGCCGAAAATTACAAGAGAACAAAATTAGTATTTTGTGTCATATTTTAAGTAAAACTTATATTTTTACTAGTTCATAAATATATAAGTTATTAAGAGATTTCTTTGGGTATATGCTTTTGGGAGAGGTTCTAATTTGAACCTTGTTCATCCATTTTAAGGAAAGCTCAAGAACTAACAAATAGGTAAATTTGTTGGTGCCCTTTAATCCGAAATCACATAGTAAGATTGATGATTTTTTCTGTTATCTTGTTTTAGTTTGCATGCATAAGATCTAGCATTTATTTTATGACTAAATAAATTTGATTCATATATGAATATGTAAACTTATGAGATTAATGAATTTAACAATCTTGTGTTACACCCATGACTTTTTAATTGAGAAAAGGTTGTCCATAGAAAATGAGAAAAATGATGATCTCAAAAGGGAGAAAGAAAAGAACTTGCATCTCCTTACCAAAGTCAATTATTTGACTAAAGAACTTGTGAATGCTAAAAATATCACTGAGAAATGGGAAGGAAGTCAAACCGTGTTAAACTTCCTCACAAGTCAAACTGAAAGATGTAACAAAGTTGCCGGTTTGGGCTTCAAATGGAACAGTCAGACAGACTGTTGCATCCAGAAGCCTAAAACTGATTTTAGAAGAAGGAAATATGTTGGTCTTCCCGAATACATTATTTGCAACTATTGTGGTAAGAATGGTCATGTCTTCAATGCTTGTAGAAAAATATTTAATGACATTAACAATAACATCAAAGTTTTAAGGCAAATATGGATTAGGAAAGACACCGTAAGATATGTTGATCACAAAAGGGGACCCAATTTTGTTTGGGTTCCTAAACTCAAAGTTTAATCTTGTGTAGGGCTTGGTGAGAGGCGGCCGCAATTGGTACTTAGATAGTGGATGCTCTCGTCACATGACGGGTGATAGAAGCCAATTCCTCTCACTTAAAGCATATAATGGTGGTACGGTAAGGTTTGGTGACAACAAAAAGGGTGAAGTAATTGACATTGTAAAGGTTGGTAAGTCACCATTACTTTATGTGGACAACGTGCGGCTTGTCAAAGGTTTGAAGCATAATCTCCTTAGCTTTTCTCAACTTTGTGATAAGGGTAATATTGTAGAATTTAGTGCTAATTTGTGTCGAATAATTGATGTCACCACTCATGAATTAATTCTCGAAGGAAGACGTGTCAAAGACGTGTATTTAACTAATTTGAACACCCTATCCGGTCATACCATGTCTTGCATGAGTATAATGAATAATGATCCTTGGTTGTGGCATAAAAGGTTTGGACATGTTAGTACTAAAACTCTTAACACCCTTAAAAGACTCGACTTAGTTGAGGGTTTTCCCAATATGAAATTTGATTTTGATAAAGTGTGTGATGAATGTGATAGAGGCAAACATGTTAGAAGTTCCCTTAAATCCAAAAGAATTGTGAGCACACTTCAACCATTGCAACTTTTACATATCGACTTATGTGGACCAATGAGAACTAGAAGTAGAGGTGGTAGTCATTATGTGTGTGTCATCGTTGATGATTATTCTAGGTTCGTTTGGGCACTCTTCTTAGGCTCTAAGAATGAGGCATTTGATGAGTTTCTAATTTGGTTAAGAAAGATTCAAAATAAACTTAACTTAAAACTTGTTTCCATAAGAACCGATCATGGAACCGAATTCGAAAACTCATCATTTGGTGCTTATTGTGATCACAATGGTGTAGATCATAACTTCTCGGCTCCTAGAACCCCACAACAAAATGGTGTGGTTGAAAGGATGAATAGGACCCTTGAAAGTATGGCTAGAACAATGTTATTATGTAGTAAGTTACCTAAGAACTTTTGGGCCGAAGCGGTAAATACCGCTTGCTATATTCATAATCGTGTCATGATAAGAAGTATCTTAAATAAAACTCCCTATGAATTATTACGTGGAAGAAAGCCCAACATTTCATATTTTAGATGCTTTGGAAGCAAATGTTTTGTTCACAACAATGGTAAAGACAACTTGGGTAAGTTTGATCCACGTAGTGATGAAGGGGTGTTTATTGGCTACTCTGACCATAGCAAGGCTTATAAAGTTTACAACAAATGAACTATGTTAATTGAAGAAAGTATCCATGTCATTTTTGATGAATCTAGTATGCTTGGACAGGTAAAAAACGTGGAAGAAGACGATGATGAGTTCGAGATTGGTCTTGTTCGAAAGGACTTTGTGTTTGAGGAACTGGAAACAATGAATAATGACGCTGATCAGCAACAACCTCAGGGACTGTCACCTTCAAAGGAAAACAACATTTCAGGGGGAACACGTGGTACACCTGGCACTGTTTCTTCTCAGGATGCAACACACCCAACGACTGTTGCCTCCACCTCCGTAAATGAATCAACTCAAAACAGTGCTGATGAGGACCTCTCTAAACAAAAAGAAACAGTCACTGAAACTGACACTGCTGAGGGGGAACAAGAAACCATTGTTCTAAAGAAGTGTAAATATCAAAGCTCTCATCCAGTCTCAAATCTCACAAGCGATCTCAACTCTGGAACTCGAACAAGATCATCCCTCAACAATCTTGCTCATCTTGATGAGTATTGTGCCCACAATGCCTTCCTTTCTCAAATCGAACCTGCCAATGTAACAGTCGCTCTCACTGATGCTGACTGGTTGCTTGCCATGCAAGAAGAACTCAACCAATTCAAGAGGAAAGAGGTTTGGCACTTAGTCCCTAGACCATCTAACCGTACCGTCATTGGTACTAGATGGGTCTTTCGCAATACGCTTGATGACTCGGGAGAAATCGTAAGGAATAAAGCTAGACTAGTGGTGCAAGGTTATAACAAACAAGAGGGTATTGACTACGATGAAACCTATGCACCGGTAGCTAGACTTGAAGCCATACGATTACTTATAGCTTTTGCGGCTCACAAAGGCATTAAACTTTTCCAAATGGATGTTAAAACCGCTTTCTTAAATGGATATTTGGAAGAGGATGTATTTGTGGAGCAACCTCCGGGCTTTAAAGACAATGATTTGCCTAACCATGTTTTCAAATTAGACAAAGCTCTTTATGGTTTAAAACAAGCACCTAGGTGTTGGTATGATAGATTGTCTAAATTTCTTATTGAAAATGGTTTTAAAAGAGGCTCCGTTGACAAAACATTGTTCTTAAAGTCACAGTCTGCTGAACTGTTGGTTGTCCAAGTATATGTTGATGACATTATATTTGGTGCAACAAATGAACTCCTTTATGTGTACTTTTCGGAACTAATGAAATCGGAGTTTGAAATGAGCATGATGGGTGAGCTAGGATTTTTCCTTGGGCTCCAAATCAAACAATCAAAGGATGGAATCACGATCCATCAACAAAATTACATTAAGAAAATGCTTAAGAAATTTGGGATGACAAATGGTAGGTCTCATGATACACCTATGGTAGCCGGGTCCAAATTGGGCAAAGATGAACTCGGTAAGAATGTTAGTGAAAAGGTGTATAGAGGTATGATAGGCTCACTTCTCTACTTGACCGCAAGTCGTCCCGACATTCTCTTTAGTGTTTGTTTATGTGCTAGATTCCAAGCAAATCCAAAAGAATCCCACTTTAAAGCCGTCAAACGAATTCTTCGGTATTTGATTGGAACACAAGATCTCTACTTGTGGTACCCTTTACATTGTCCATTTGATCTCATAGGCTTTTCGGATGCGGACTATGCGGGTTGCACGGTAGATCGAAAGAGCACCTCCGGAATTGCAACATTCTTGGGTCCTTGCTTGATTTCGTGGGGCTCAAAGAAATAAAATACGGTAGCTCTTTTAACGGCCGAAAGTGAGTATGTTAGTGCCGCACATTGTTGTTATCAACTTCTTTGGGTAAGACAACAACTCCTTGATTTTGGTGTTATTTTTGACTCCGTTCCCATAATGTGCGATAATACGAGTGCTATATTTATCCAAAAATCCTATTCAACATTCTAAAACCAAACATATTGATATCCGTCATCACTTCATTCGTGATCATGTGGAAAAAGGACATGTTAGACTTATTTTTTGTAAGACCGAAAACCAAATTGCCGACATTTTTACTAAGCCACTTGCTAGAGAACATTTTTAGAAATTTAGACTAGAAATTGGGTTAATTAATTGCTTGTGATTCTTAATGTGAGTCATGCTAATTTCTCTAAATGATTAACTAAAATGGACATATGTTATTGCTTGTTCTAAGTGCACTCATATCATTTTTTGACCAAAAAATTGATACCATACTCGTGAGTCGATAATCACTCAACCTCATATCTAAATTTATGTTTATATTATACTACCTTGCTTTTAATTTCGAGTGATCAACCTCATTTATTCGGCCGACCAACTACCACTTACCTCATTTATTATTGGGCCTCTATACTACCTAAAACCTTCGTCCAAAACTCCATAACCCACAAAACCGTTCCCCTTCCACCCTCCTTCTACCTCACCTACCTTATAACCTCTCTTTTTACCCACTATGGTCAAAACGTCCTTCAACACCTGAATCCCCATCAAAACCCCCAAAATGACAAACCTATCCACATCAACTTATCCACCACCTACCTCCAAAAACACTCAACCTCAAAAAGAATCTTATGCCTTTCCTCGATACCAAAATCCATCAACTACACCTAAACCAGAACCTGTAAAACCTCACCCAACTCCTATCACCGTCATCCCTCCAAGTACGTTCCCATCTAACGATGTTCCGATCTCCACCATGGTTGGGCGTCGAACCCGAGGTGGTCGTAAAAAGGGTACTACTGTCTCAAGCTCTTCCACCGAAATAGTCACAGTGGTTGATGATGGAAACGAGGAAATATCTCCGTTTGATGATAGTGTGAATCTGACTAAGTCTGCCGATCCCATTCCGACTCCGGGAAATAAAAATAACAAAAGAAAAGGGAAAGCTTCTTCATCATCCTTACCCCCAATCACTGAAAGTGTTGAACAAAGTGAAGTTGAAACCGGATCTACTGTCCCAAATCAAACCACTGTCTCCCCAAATGAACCCTGCCTTGAACCTCCTTCCAAAAAATCAAAATCCTCAAAGAAACCATTGGTGTACCTCTTACCCTCTGACTCTGTGTCCCTCATCTCCAAATGGGATGTAGCGCGGGTTTGGCAACAACTCGAAGATTTGGATCTCCCTACTTCAATCTACAAAAACTGTGAGAAATTGATGAACCCCAAAGCAATTCACTCTCCTCGGGTCTACAATCAGTCCTGGTATGAGTCTCTCGCATTTTACGATGTGCGAGACATGATTGCTGCTCAAGGATGGGAGAGTTTACTGGAAATTCATGAACCGGTGTTTGTCAGTGAAGTGATTCAGTTTTTTGCGACGGTTCGAGTGGATAAGACGGGTGATTTTCTCAATGCTAAGGTTAATGGTAAGCCGCTAAAACTATTTCAATCTGATTTTGCCACTGCCCTTAAAATCCCAACCGGAGATTATGACGATCTCCCTGCTGAAACTTGGGTTGCCTTACCTTATGCCTCACCTTTGGCCGTTGCAAAGGCAATTTACCCCAAAGCCGTGACATGTGGACCAGTTGGTAATACCTCCATATCCCCTTCTCTTCGATTAATCTTCAACATGCTTTGTCGTTCCCTTTACCCCTCGGGAGACCGGTCAAAATTATCCATAGCCCAACAATATCTTATTTATCACATTGCCACTCTCAAAAAGATCAACCTAATTGGGCTAATGTTCAAGCGTTTTGCCCTTATCTCGGTTAAGCTCCGAAAACCCTCAACTAGTGTGCTTCATCTCCCCTATGGAATGTGGTTGTCAGTGGTGCTTAAGGCACATGGGGTGCTTATTAGCTCTAGTGTAGGGTCCTTGGACATGTGTGATACAATGACTGACGGTCAAATGGGAAAAATGTTGATTAAAGTGGAAAATGATGAATTAATTTCTGTGAAAATCAAGTCGGATCCGGAGGGTGGGTCTTCTAGTCATGTTGGAACGGGTAGTATAAGGGAAAATTTTCAAGCTATTGCGGACTTGAGTGCTTGGGTAAAGCAAGATGCAAGTCAAAGGGATGCGACTCTCTCGGCTCTTGCCTCCACCATGGATATGATTCGTGATGAAGTGGGTATCATCTCCACTCTTGTCTCAACCAAGGAGCATGGTGATGATGGTGTGGCTGACCCGTTGGATGAGGATCCCTTGGGTGATGAGTCGGATGGTGACCAAGCTTCATCCCCTTGAAACCCCTAACCCGCACACTCTTTAGCTGTTTTATCCTGCCCCCTTTTACCCTTTCACTGCCGGTTTTTCACTCTTAATTGCTTGGTTGGTGGTGTATTTTAAACTCTATTGAGCCTTGGTGAACTTTGGCTATACTTTGTTGAACCAAACGTTTGTGTTGACTTTGTTATCTTGTCACGTTTATGCGTATCTTTTTGTGTTTTGTTATGCGTGTTTGCTCTTGAATTACATTGACATCCCTGCCCATTTTGATGATGTCAAGAGGGGGAAAAGGTAAACTCATGTTATTAATTTCTTTGCAATTTGGTTAATTCATAACTAGGCTTAACCTTCACAACTTTTACTCTTCTTTTGGGGCAATGTAAACTTGTCTTGGTAAGTTTGATATAGGCTCTTGCTCCATAAGGTAATATCGTCCCTTCTCCTATATGAGTTTGCTTTATTGACTTTGTAATTAGATTCTCTCTTATGTTTAACATTCGTTTTTAGGGCTTGTCATCATCAAAGGGGGAATTTGTTGGGTTCCCTTGATTGATGATAACATGCCCATTTAATGTGTGTTCACTTAAGTTTACCTTTTCAGGTTTTATGATCAAATCAAGCTTGGATTAAGATGTGTTGAATTGTTGATCGCCCAAAGTATAGAGTCATTTGTGTCATCTAATGTACAAGTTAGGGAGTAGAGTATTTAAAAGCAATAGAAACAGTTAAGACTACTGTTACCCTTGCAAGTAACAATTGCCTGGACTGTCGCCATGGTCCGTAACACATTAAATTCATTTTCACTTTTCAAAAATCCTTTTTGTTTTTCTAAAAGTGACTTGGACTTAAAAGATAACTTTCAGATTTTTCTCTAAGGATTTGGGTTTCTAGAAAAAAGGTTTAGTTAATTATCAATTCAAATTGTTTCCTCTTTGTGCCAATTTGACTCCTTGGTCTTTTGTAAAACAAGGATTGCTTTTTGCCATTTTTGTGAAATCTTGTCATCATGTGACTTGTTTTCCACTCTTTGTTTTCTGAAAAATCAAAGGCTTCTTTTGGTTAATTACAAACCTTCTTTTCTTGTTTTGCTTTTTGAAAGAGTACCTTCTTTTGTGCAAGTTTGGGGAAGAGTTGGTCTTCACCACATGTGATGACATTGAATTTCAAAACCCTAAATCAACCACCTTGCTTGCCCTCTCTATAAAAGGAGTGCCTCATCTCATCATTTCCTCAAGACTTTTCCTGAGAATTTAATCAAGTTTGCAAAAATTGTTTTCAAAGTTTAAAAACCGTGTCATTGTTTTGCAAAGCTTTAAAACGTCTTCAAGTGTTACAATCATAGCCATTGTTGCTTTAAAGTACTAAACTCTCTCACTTATGAACTGTTTGATCTTGTAAAGTTGTCCATATCAATTCTTGTTAAAGAATCAGTCCGTGGAAACTTGATCCATAAAAACGTTCTAAGTTAGTGTGTAGAGTTTAGGACGGAGTAGTCCTTTGACTCTTTGGCAACCGGAGTAGGTTGCGAGTCACCTTGTTCTAGGACGGAGTAGTTCTTGAACTTGTGTCACAACCGGAGTAGGTTGTTGGTCTTTTTATTGTACGAGTTTTTTAGTAGTCGGAGTAGATCACAAATTCCAGAAAGACAACTAAATAGCTATTCCGCATAACACACCACCTATTGCAAGCCGGGTGGTGGTTGGTTAGAAGGGTTTCAGCGGGCGTCAAAGATCCTTAATCTTAGCTCATTCAATTGCCTCAACATATCGGATTGTACCCCGGAGATAGCGTTTAGACGGTGTAAATTCCGTCTACTATAGAGGAGGGAAGTCATGGCCATATTCCGAATATCCCTAGAATAGCCACGACTTTCCGCAAAAATTATTTGGTTTTCAAGAATGATGCTCTGGGTGTCCTCATTGTAGCACGGTTACTAGTACCAATGTCCCGAGCCTCCCTAGATAAATCTCTAGTCTCCCTCATTAAGCCAAACATATCATCCCATTGATTTGAAGAGGGTACGTGGAAAGATTGTTGGCTAGGTTGTTGTGCTTGTGGTTGCAGTTCGGGTTGGTAATGAAATTCGGCATCTTGATTCATAGAGTTGGTGTAGATACCCAGTATCAGCTGAGACTCCAACAAACACCCGATTATTATCGGACTATAACGTGCTTTGGAATCGCGGCGTTTGATCGACAATTTGTGTACAATTTTAGGTCGGAAAACTTAAAACGATTTCGAAAATAAAACTTTTCAAACTTTTCAAAAGTACCTGGAGTGTTTAATGCACGACGATAGGGTCGCAACAACACTAACTAGAGTCAAAACCGACACCGGACCAAAAACCGACTCAAAAATTCAAATTCCGACTCCAACAACGAGTCAAACCGAGTCAACCACCAAAAACAAAATATTCAAAGCCTTCTATACTAAGATTTCCCGGATTCATGAATGGTCAAGTACCAAACATGTGACTACAAATCCTAGGATAGAACAAATCATGATTGCTCTTGTGTGAAAGTGACACGACAACTCGAAGAACCGCGACGTGGCTCGCGCCTCTTTGAGCAGCCCAGGTGGCCACGTCACTCAAAACTCACACAACCACTCATTTTCCTATAAATACCCCTCAAATGCCCTCATTTGAGAACTTACGCGAGTGTCCGCCCCCTCTTTTCTCCCTTAAAATTCTCGACTCGACTTCTTAAGTCATAATCCGACGCGTATTTATGACCTACCGATCGTAAATACAAGCCTTACACATTGTTTGGTACCGTCATCGTGCATTAAATCACTTGACCGACCACTTCAACCACTACACCGTCACTAATCTTAAAACACTCTTTTTACTTACCAAAACGGTTTTAAACCGAGTTTTTTTCCGACCAAACGAGTTGTTACACTTACGTCGGTCACTCGCCATAACCAAACATGTAAGTATGAGGGTGTAAAAATCCTTCTTTTATCATGTTTTCATTTGTTTCATGACTATAACATGCTAAAACATGCATAATACGATCCAAAACATGGGATAACGGAGCCAAAACTGAGTTTTGGCCTGAGGCAGAAGCCCCTTATTGTGCACATAGTCTCGCACCTCAATGGGGTGCCCAGGTCAGAATTCAACCGTGTTTGTTCTCGTCTTTCCCCTTTAATCCGTTTTCATATTTGTAATCGGTTTTTACCATTTCAAATATTTTCAAACCTTTTTATTTCCTTTTTACGAGTTTTAACCATAAAACATTTTTCACCCTTGGTTCTTAATACCATGACGGTTAAATCCGTGTTTCGGTGATAATATTTGGTTAATAACATTTAAAAGGTATTTAAAGCCTTTTATTTCATTTCTTTACATTTTGGGAGGTATTTTAAAGCCTTTCATCATTTCTTTACATATTCAAATAAATGTATTAGTCACCAACACAAAGTCATCCTTGGTTCTACATACCATGCCGGATTTTAACCTGGGTACGATGATGAGTATCGACTAATTATATTCAAATGAACTTAAAACAATTAGTTCATAATTATTTTCAAAACTATTCATGTCAAGCTTGTCAAGTCGAACCCGACATCGAATATTATCAAAATAATGATGATTATTCAAGTCTCGTTCTTCAAATCAACAAATACGGTCTAAACGACCCTTTCAAACCAAATCGGGTCAAATACCCATTTTTCAACACGTTTTACAATGTTTTCCAAATGGCCAGAACAGGGCATACAACCGTTGGTTGACCCGCGCCTAAACAGGCCTTTCATTTCTCATTTTCAAAACTAGGGGAGGTCCCCTTATACCGTCGGCTGGCTCGCGCCTCATGTAGCCGCCTCGTACTGGGCCTGTTCCTTTTCCAGCATTAGTCTAGGACGATCCCGACTCCGGCCAACCCGTATATAGAACGGATCAGATGACTATTCACTCTTTCAAAATCATATTTGCAAAATGCTTTACTAAGACAAATGGATCACGTTATGCACCATAAACCTAATACAGTAAATGGATGTTTAATTTCCGTCTTGCATGCAAATAAACTATTAATCCAACTCGACATCTTATACTTGATACTTAGATTAAATCAACCGACTTAGAAAGCTCTCACATGTTAGGTTTAAATTATTGGATGCGCATTCATGCATTTAAACCGTTTTATCAACTTTTGCATTCAACCAACCAAGATCGATCAGTAGAGGCCGCTACCGCGGGCGGGATTGGGTGTCTGATTAAAGGGCTTCCCAATACGTACCTTCATCTCTTACTCAGAAACTTTGGATAGTGGACGACCTTATCCAAGGCGTACGAGAGTCATTCTAGAGATATGATGCTAAAGAGGGACGATTCCTTATCTTTAGTACCTATGTCAAACCCTGCTTTGTGCTTCGTTTGACCGAGGTATAAAGTGGATTCGAACAGGTTCCAAGCATCCCACAAATACTTGGTGGCGACTCCGAACATCTCTAATCGTTTTGAGACCCTTACCGAGACGAAACCGACCGATCAAAAACGATCTGGTCGAAAACATTTTTTTACGTCGCCGAGCGTGACTTTCAAAAGACCGCTGCCATTGTCCGCAGATCGAAGCGAGCGTGCGCAGGCGGGCCTACGTCCACAGATTGGCGACTCCGCTGGGGAATACTAGGACACTTACGTCTTTGTGATCTCTAGATGGTGAGACTCGAACGAGGTCTTGGTTGGAATGCATTAATTGATATTACGGTCACGGTCGGGTTCCTTGTCCGGGCCCACAACCTAACCTTTATCGACCAATTGGCCCGTCTCGTCGGCGTGAGTTTTTTCATCCCCGCGTTTCGAATCCCGATTGAGTCAAGCATACCATTGACGTTACACATTTCTGTTTCGTCAAAGAGCTTTCATCACTTTCGAGCACGAGGCTAGGGCACCCTCCTTACACATTTTGTTTGGATTGGTATCCCTCTCGCAAATCGGGGTTTGATTGCTTGGTGTGTAACCTACCCTTCTAAGCCAAACCACGTGTCAGCATAATGCATAATATAATTAACTGTGAGTGCTTATGTGCTACTTGATCATAAGTCCTTCCGTGTCATTTTCAAACTTTCAAAAACACCTTTTTGCGCCGTTATAATGGCCATTTCAAACCTCGGTCTTTTGCCGACCGTTGCACGCCTTTCTAGGCCGTCGTAATGACGATTTTCAAACCCGGTTTTCACTAACCATTTCAACACACCTTTCTAGGCCGTTGTAATGACGATTTTCAAAACCCGGTTTTTTTTATAACCATTTCAACACGCCTTTTTAGATCGTCGTAGTGACAATTTTCAAACTCGGTTTTTTACAACCATTTCAAATCACCTTTTTACGCCGTTATAATCGCCACGTCTAGACACGGACTTTAACCCGTTTCGCGCCGACAATGGCTCTTTCAAAACCCGAGAAAAGCGTACACCCTTTTCTCGAGACACTTTCGAGATCCCGAGGACCATGCACCGTCCACGATACCTCTTCAAACATTTCGAACTCGATTTTCAAAACATACAATTTTGAATTTCAAAACCGTCTTGGGAGACAATACATTGTTTTCTGAGCCGATTCAAACTCAAACCGTCTTTTGCAAATAAACTTAAGATAACCATTTCAACCGACCGACTTGCGATGATTTCTATCTTCCGAAGCCGTCCACAAAGTGACAAATGAATCTTTTTGAAAAATTCTATTTTCGAAAACTTCAGTCCGCCATTCCAATTCCGCCTCGTGTCTATCGAGTCGAAGCAAACGTACTTATGGGTCTTTACTTATGAGTCGTCTCACCACGAGACTCATCCAATGGCGTCACGCCACTACATTGGACGCGTGTTAAAAGTTCAATCAACACTGTCACGTCGTAAATCGAGTTAGGACCGAGGAACCATACACGGTCACCCTCGTCTTGTTGAGTCTGATCTTTGTCTCGTCCTTCGTGTTATCTACGTTCAGTCTTTGGACCGTGTCGGATTGAGTTTTAATGTGAGCCATTTTTCTGCCTCAGAGCCATGGCTCCGTCTTCAACTTCGTCGGTCAACAACAACAATGATAACAACAGAGATGTCACGACTGATCAACTAGCCAGCCTGCTCACCGCTCTTAAGGTCACCCTGGATCGTGTCGAGACCCGTATCGACGCCCTTAAAAACAAGGAAGCTGGAGAACATAATACTCCATCTCTGACTGAAACTGAGAAGAGGCTAAAGCTCTTGGAAGAACAGCTCCTAGCCCGGGGTAACAATATCCATCTTGAGAACAACCGAAGGTTCGAACCTGTTGGGGATCAATTACCCGACAACTTTACCCTAACTGATGTACCTAAGTTCAAAGGAGTGGAGGACCCGCTCAATCATATTCGTGCCTTCAAAGACTACATGGCCATTAAAGGGGTCAAACAGAAGCTCTTCACCTGGATCTTTCCGTCCTCTTTGGAACCGATCCCTCGCCAGTGGTACTACTCCCTCGATCCGAAAAACCTTACTACTTGGGATGAAGTCGTAGTTGAATTCACCAAACAATACACCGACAATGTTGAAATCCAAGCCAATACCCGTACTCTCGAGGTTCTAACCCAGAACGACAAGGAGGGATTCACCGAGTTCTTAACTCGTTGGAGGAGGGTAAGTACTCAATTTGGTCAAGAACCGAGTGAATCAACTTTGGTGGAAAAGTTCGTCAACAATCTCCGCCCAGTGTATGCCAACTTACTGAGGTATCAGAATATTCAAACCTTCCAGGATCTGCAAATTCTGGGGACACGCATTGAAGATGACCTCCAGAAGGGTGTCTTGGCCAAGACTACTGGCAGAGGCTACCAAGGATCCACCTCAACCGGATCCCGCCCTTACGGCCAAACGAACAAAATTGATGAAGTCAACGTCGTTGAACCATCCGCTAAGAGAGCTGAGCGCCCCCAGAGAGTGTTCACTAATATAGGGTCAACTTATGCAAGTGCCCTGAAGAGGCTCATGGACCAGGGAAAGTTACAACCAATCAGACCCACTCCGGATCCGACCGATGCTAAGAAATCCCGCTTCTGGAACCCCAATGCCTACTGTCAGTACCATCAAGGGAAAGGGCATAATACAGAAACCTGCTTCAAACTCAAACATATCATCCAAGACATGATTGAGAAAGGGGATTTGCCTTTACCCCCGCCGACTAAGCCAAAAAACAAAACAAATCCTCTCGGAATCCACGCTATCTCCAACGATGAGCCAACTCTAGACTGCTCACACCTCATCATGCCTGTTGATGACGAGGTGAATGCCTTGGAGAAAGATCCCTCGGACGGGGTATTTGTGTTCAGTGCCGCAACTATGCTCACCATATTCCAACAGGTTGAGGAAGCCATAGCCAGCCTCTCCAAGAGGATCACCCGACTTGACGATGCCTACCGCCGACTTATCTTCAATCCTCTGTCACCACGCCCGAGGGAGAGTCCCCCGAGCGCCCAAAACTACCCTCACCACGACGAATTGCTCCCGCGACCATTCTGGCATGCACCTCACAATAATCTCCCTTACAATAATCACCCTCGCAATAATCAACCTCATAAAAACTACCCTCACAAAAATTACCCTCACAAAAATATCCCTCACAAAAATTGCTCACCAAGAAATACCCCTCCAAGGTGCCTTCGAGATCCTGAAATCAATGGAATCTGGAGAGATGATGTTGAAGATGTCTATATCGTCCCAGGAAAGAGAAATGGGCGAAAGAGATCGGCCACCTTACCCGGTCCTGACGCCCCTATCAAAACCCGAACAATCCAACGGTCGTTCCAACAACGAATGACCAAGTTGTCCCGGACGCAGACACTCAACCAAGGGCTCCTGAGAATTAAATCCTCAAACAGCTTCAGAAGGCAAAAGCCGAAATCTCGATCTGGCAACTGATCGCGACATCCTTTGAGCATCGACAGGATTTGCTACAGGCTTTGGGAAAATTAACTGTGCCTTCCACCTCCTCCCCGGAAGAAATAGTGGCACACATGACAAGGGACGCCTCTGACTTGAACAACTTAGTCTTCTTCTCTGACGAAGATATCCCTCCCTTCGGAGCCAATCATAACCTTGCCCTGTACATCACCGTACAATGTCTCAAGAAGAATGTGCCCATGGTCCTTGTAGACGACGGATCCGCTGTGAATGTCATTCCACTCAAGACTGCTCACAAGCTGGGTATTGAGGAAGCCGATTTGGTCCCAACAAACCAAGGAGTACGCGCCTATGACGGCACTCGTCGCAAGGTCGCGGGGCTCATCATTCTGACTGTCGCAACCGGACCACTGGAGAGGCAAACCAGTTTTCAGGTGGTCGACATCGACACCTCCTTCAATATGCTCTTGGGATGTCCCTGGATTTACGCCGTTAAGGCAGTTACCTCAACTCTCCACCAGAAGATCAGGGTCCCCTTCAACGGGAAAACAATCACAATTCCTGCTTCCCCGATCAAAGCTGTTATGAGAAAGGGAATAGCCTCCCAAACCATTGAGGAGGATGACAATGAAATGTGGGGATTCCAAGTCGTGAATGCCATAACTGATGAATCAACACCCTTTGGTTGTGACCCATTTGCTAACCTCACAGTCAACCGCATCATGACGCGCCAGGGTTACTTTCCGGGTTTACCCCTCAATCCACTGAAGAACACCTTGCCTCCCTTGAAACAGGCTAAGGTCCCCAACATTCCCTTCGGACTGGGATATGAACCAACCGATGAAGATATCCAGGAGATGAACCTCCTAATTTGAAAACGCAAGAAGCACGGAGTTATCCTCCGTCCCTATCATCTGACCCTCAATGGATACTTTGTCCCCGAGGGAGAGTCCGAGCTCTACCATGGCTTTCCGGAGCCGATCTATGACTCTGTGGCGAAGGTCAGGTACCCGGGTATGGAAGTCTTCCAGGACTGCTACTTCATCCCCGACAACACCGAAGCTGCATCAACCGAGTCTAAGCCATCGTCGTGCCTCGATGGACAAGCTGTCACTCTCCTCTTTGGAAAAGATAACATCAAGCACCTCGACTATGAGGACATTATCAACATCGCCCTAAAGGACAATCGATTTGACAACCGCCTTGATCTCCGACACTGACCCGGAGAAAGCTACCCAAGGCTGGAGGAAGACCGTGAAATGGATCGATCGCCGAGGCCGAATTCTCAAGATCACAACTGAAGAAGGCCCTATGTTCAAATAGGGAAGTGAAGAAGAATATGAATCTGAGTCTGAGTCGGAGTCAGAGTCTGTCATAGCTCCTAACACTCCTGATGTCCCAGTCAAGGTCCCCTTCCCACTTTTTATCACAATGTCGTGGCTGATTTGGAGGCTGAGTCTACTAGGGTCACCCCCACTCCCATGAAAGGTGACAACCTGGAGCCTGTTCCAGGGGCCGCCTCCTCTGTTGTGTTTCTTATGACTGGCCACGAGATGTCTGTCCTCTCCGAGCTTTTCGCTCGTGTCAAGTTAATGAATGCTAAGTTTGCTTATGACTCGTCTCAATTTAACTACAATGCAATTCTGAATGACTATAAGGAATTTTACTTGAGTGACTACCCACCTCACTTAGCCAAAGAACTTGATAAACGGGAAACCAGAACCCCCATCATTGAGGAAACCGAACCTATTAACGTAGGAACCGACAACACACCTCAAGAACTTAGGATAGGGACAACCCTGGACCCCTCGGAAAGACAACAGTTCATTGACCTCCTCCACGCATACAAGGATGTGTTCGCCTGGTCCTACAGAGATATGCCTGGGATTGACAGGGAAATTGCAGAGCACCGGATACCCATTAAGCCCGGAGCTAAACCCGTGAAACAGAAGCTACGCCGGATGCGTCCTGAATGGGCCCTGAAAATCAAGGAAGAAGTAGACAAACAGTTCAACGCTGGGTTCATCAAAGTATCTGATTACTCCGATTGGGTGGCCAACATCGTGCTTGTACCGAAGAAAGACAGAAGAATTCGGGTTTGCATCGACTTCAGAGATCTGAACAAAGGAAGTCCAAAGGACGACTTCCCTTTGCCACATGTTGACATTCTGGTGGACAATACTGCCGAACATGCTCTCCTATCATTCATGGACGGGTATGCTGGGTACAACCAGATTTAAATAGCTGAGGAGGACATGCACAAGACTGCATTCACTACACAGTGGGGTACATATTGCAACACGGTCATGCCCTTCGGCCTCATCAACGCCGGAGCAACCTATCAAAGAACCGCTACCACTCTCCTACATGATATGATGCACAAGGAGGTATAGGTATATATCAATGACATGATCGTAAAATCAAGAGAACGGGACGGCCACATCAACGCCTTTCGAAAATTCTTCGCTCGTCTGCGGAAATATAACATGAGACTAAATCCTCAGAAGTGTGCATTCGGGGTCACCTCCGGGAAAACTCTTGGGCCATGTGTCAGCAAAAGAGGCATTGAGATTGATCCAACCAAAATCAAAGCCCTTCAACAAATGCCTCGGCCTAAGAACGAGAAGGAGATTCGGGGATTTCTCGGTCAGGTCCAATACATCAGCCGCTTCATTGCCAAGCTCACCATGATTTGTGAACCAATCTTCAAGAAACTTCGCACCTCCGATCACACCGATTGGGACGACGACTGTCAAAAGGCCTTCGACAGGATAAAGGAAATCATATCCAAACTTCCTGTCCTCATGCCACCTCAACCGGGGATTCCTTTATCACTATACCTAACTGTTACCGACACAGCCATGGGAGCAATGCTAACACAAACAGTCGACGGCGAAGAACGAGCCATCTACTACATCAGTAAAAAGTTTATTAAGTACGAGACAAGATACACCCAACTGGAGAAGACATGGCTTGCCCTAGTATGGTTAACAAAGAAGTTGCGGCATTACATGCTCAGCTACACGGTCCACATCTACTCCAAGATGGACCCGAACAAATATATCTTCGAGAAACCCGTACTAAACGGAAGGCTGTCTAGGTGAACACTCATGCTGTCCGAGTTCGATCTCAAATTTGTACCCCTTAAGGTTATCATGGGAAGAGCAGTTGCCGATTTCCTTGCAGAGAATCCCGTCAACGAGGATCCAACGACCGACACATGGTCACTTCCTGACGAAGACATCCTTTGTGCCGATTCCGACGCATGGGACCTATACTTCGATGGTGCATCTAATCTAAGAGGCTTCGGGGTAAGAATCATTCTAATATCACCAGAGGGAGAACATGTCCCGATCTCGGTCAAGCTAGACTTCGCCGTCACCTACAATGCCGCCGAATATGAAGCATACCTCATCGGCCTACAAGCAGCCATCACACTTGGCATCAAGAGACTGAGGGTCCACAGCGATTCCTCGCTCATCATCAACCAGGTGTCCGGATCATGGAAAATCCAAAGTGACAGCTTGGCTCCCTACCGAACAAAGATCAATCAAGAGGCCGAGTTCTTCGACCAAATCGACTACTTCCACTTGCCACGAGAGGAAAATCAGTTTGCTGACGCCCTAGCAAAACTTGCCGCGCTCGTCAACATACCTGACGACATGACATCGATGCCCTTATGTATCGAGAGAAGGAGCGAGCCAGCTCACATTTGTGCCATCAACAACGACGAGGAAAGCCATGATGAACCCTGGTAACAAGCCATCCTCAACTACAAAACCAAAAACGAATTCCCTCATAACTCTGATTAAAGAGGGCAAAGAGCCATCCGTTTACTCGCATCACAATTTGTGATAAACCAAAATCAAATATACAAAAGAACACCCCAAGGGATTTTCCTCCTTTGCATTGACCATCACAAAGCCAAAAAAGTCATGGGAGAGGTCCACGACGGAGAATGTGGCCCTCACATGAGCGCAATGATGCTTACCCGAAAAATTATACGGCTAGGTTACTACTGGACCACCATGGAAGCTGATTGTCGTAACTACGTCAAACATTGCCATAATTGCCAAATCTTCACCAACATACAACACATACCACCATCCCTTTTATACACCATGACGTCGCCGTGGCCTTTCTCAACATGGGGCATCGACATCATCGGGAAAGTTAACCCGGTAGGCACCAAGGGGCATTGCTTCGTCCTCGTCGCCATCGACTACTTTACTAAATGGGTGGAAGCGCAGTCATATGCAGTCTTGACCGCCAAACAAGTGGCCAAGTTCATCCAAAACAACATCATCTGCCGATATGGGGTACCCCATGATATCATCAGCGATCAAGGCTCTCATTTCTGGGCGGAAACTCAAGCCTTGCTGGACAAATACAAGATTAAACGACATCGATCATCCGCTTACCGTCCCCAAACCAACGGAGAGGTGGAGGCAACTAACAAAACTGTTGTCACCGTTATCAAGAAAATGCAAGACAACTACCGCGATTGGCCGAGCAAACTCCCATTCGCACTCTGGGGATACCGAACCTCCATTCGAACACCGACAGGCGCCACATCCTTCTATCTAGCATATGGTGTGGAGGCAGTTCAACCGGTAGAGATAGAGGTCCCTTCTCTACGCATCCTACTGGAGAGTCAAGTCCCTGAGGCGGAATGGACCCGTCGAAGGTACGAGCAACTCACTCTTCTAGACAAACGGCGACTCAACGCCTTGCACAACGTCCAGCTATACCAACGACGTATACAACGGGCATTCAACAAAAGAGTCAAACCCAGGAACATCAAAGAAGGCGACTTGGTCCTCAAGTCAGTTTGAGCACCGTTACCCGTCGATCCGAGGGGAAAATTCAAACCCAACTGGGTCGGGCCATACCTGGTCAAGAAAATACTTTCGGGGGGCGCAGTGAGACTGAGTGACCTAGATGGGGAGGATTTTACAAACCCGACCAACCTAGACCAACTCAAGAAATACTACCCTTGAACCATAGTAACCAACAACCTCAGCCTAGTTTTACAACTAGCAACCACCTCAACCCTTTTCAAGTCAAGTTCCTCATCACGTTCTGATTTGAAATTGCATATTTTATCGAGTCTAAGTTGCGACACCTTACCCGTTTCAAAGGTCTTTTGATCAGTCAAAGGCAACATCCATTTGCACTAAAACAAAAAGACCCCTGAACTACGAGCATGGTTTGATTTCACCTTTCCAGGTGGATACGTAGGCAGTCCCTCTTATGCATGAGGGATACAACCACAAAACCCAATCAAATTTACATAGCATTTCGAACTACGGTCATGGTTTGATTTCACCTCTTCAGGTGGATACATAGGCAGTCCTTTCTTACACAAGAAGGATACAACCATCCCCACAATCAAAAACAACCATCCCCATACAACGAAAACCCCCACATACAAAAAAAAAAAACATCCCCATCAAAAATAGAGAAAAGGGAAAAACATTCTCTTTCCCACAAAATACAAAAATAAGCCTTTCTCCCTTCCCCCAAAAACCCCATTTCCCAAGTGCAAATGTTTAGGACGATTCAAACCGAATTGCCTTTACAAAATGGATGGAAGAAACAAGCGTTCACAATTTTTGACACGGGCAACCCTCTTATTTAATTAATAATGGGAGGGATTACAATTTCAACAACAAATAAAGCTCACGAGTCTACAACTTGTCAAAGCTAAGGTGTCGACTAAAACACCTCACATAATAAAACTAGCACAAAACTTACAATACATAGCTAGTACAACATAATAAAAACTCACAACACTAATACAACATAATAATAAAGTGGGTAATAGAGGTCTTCACTCTTCCATTCTACCCTTGCATTTTCCCTCGGGGTACATCTTCCCCTTGTTCTTCTTGTTAGCCCTCCTAGCATGGACTTCCTCCTCGGAATGGATCCTCAACGGATCTAAGACAGAGACGGCCTCCAGTCTAGCACACGACCCCATGTTCGACCCGAAACGAGCCAATGCACGGCCCGCCATATTCTTGAGACCCGAGCTTCTCCTCTTTGGTGGCCTCATCACATCGGGACTAGCTCCATCAATATACTCCTCAAAGAAGGCACGGTTGGCCTTGCCAACCTCTCGATACTTCAAATCGACAACCTCGTCCTTACGGAATTTGGACCTCTCTTCCAAGGACGGAGCACGTGACCACTTGACATAAGCGGGAGCCACCCATGTCGTGGCAACGGGGTTTGGCACCTTCCAAAGCGGCCGAGTGGCCCACCACCTTTCGAAGACCTCCACAAGCTCGGAGTTCCGGAAAACATTCTCTTGGACAAGGGTATCTTGAGCGGGCACCTTTTGTTGATGCCCCATTTGCCTTATGAGCCTTTTGGGATAAATGAAGGAAGTAACCTTCAAACCCACCACAATCAAAGAACGAGGACTAGCACCCGAAGCGGGCAACCCCATGAAGGACCTCAAGTGCCACCATAGCACCACCCAACGGATGTGAGAACCACCCTCCTCCGCCAATCTTGCGGCCCAATAAGCCTCGGTAGAAGGAAAACTATCCGAGTACAACTTCTTCCTCAGAGTAAGGTGACGGAAGGAATAAGAAGAAGAATCAACCGGAGGCTTTACATACCTTAGCCTCTCCATTAGCCACATAAGAGCCAACTTATCCACACCATGAGGAGCAAGAAGAAAGTTGACTTGACTTGTCGACAAACCCAACATGGAACGGAATTTCTCCTTGTAGCACAACCGAGTCGGAGGAAGCACCGGAACACAACCCGGCCACCCACCAATGGCTCCAACTTCTTTGGTAAGAGGACAAATTTCACCTTTCGGGAAGACGAAAACATGGTGTTTCGAATCCCAAAACCGAGAACATGCTTCGAGAAATGAGGATTGCACCTTGACTTGGCGGAGCACCAACAATTGACCAACTCCCATACAAATGTGTTGATATTTTTCAGGAGGCGACAAATCCCGGCACCATTGTCGCAATGCATTCTCAAAAGCATCCATGAAATATTTTTGTGAAAGAAGAAGAAGAAGTTTTGTAGAGATATTTTGTGTTTCGGATGATGAAACAATGAAGCGCAAACATCACTATTTATACAAAAATGATCAGCGTGTTTTTCAGAAAAAGGGGAAGCTGGCTCCCATCGCCAGCCTGCTCGCGCCTCTTTAGGCCTTCCCCAGGATTCCCGCTTTTGACTTGTCTCTTTCAAGTTGTGTTTTCTCCTGACACCTCAAACCTCCCGCCAGGACGCTCGCGCCTCTTCGGGATGATCCAGGACATTTTGTGTTTCCTCACACTCGTATTTCCTTATTTTCGCGTTTTACGAAATCCGACACGGTTTCTATGATGCAGCCTTAAACATAAGGGTTTTTTCTTTCTTTTTTTAAGGGGAAGGGCTAGTCGCCCCGAACCGCGACGGATCGTTTCCATGTCAATCAAAATTCCGAAATTTTTTCGTTTTTTCGCAACTTCCCAGCAAAAATAAATCGAAAATTGATAACACGACGTCAGTTTTCCTCAAAAATTCAAGCACTCACAAATTCGAGTCTTGGCCTCATCAAATCAAATACAGTCGTAAAAATCTCTTCTAAAATTCATCCCCGACGGTTTGAATTTGAATTTTTTCGAGTCACAAATCAATTTCAACAACTTCCGACGCAATTTAATTCACGACATGAGTTAATTGCTCAATTCTCAAATTAATTCCTTTTGAAGTCCAACGTGACGACTTGTCGCGAAAATTTTCAAAATTCATTTCAATTTTCAAAATTCAAATTTTTAACCTCAAGTCATCTTGGTTTAATTTTGTTTTTCAATCAAATGCTTTTACGTGTTTGCGTTTATGCATACGTGCTACCTGTTGCCTGTTTTCTACACTAACGACGCAGGAACTAGTGCGAAGAAAAAAAGGGAATTGATAGCCGACAGTGCTCCTCCGAAACACAACACAAAAAAGCCAAAAATCACAAAATGAACCACAATCCAAAAACACATATATACAAACTGCCTCACGCAAAATGTAAATATATACAAACAAGAGTCCAAGACATGGACAAGCTACTACAACTATTCAGCGCCTCCCGTCGGACCAGTCCCGGTCTCACGAGAAGCCGCCGCCAACGCAGACACTACCACCTGCTCAGACTCCCTCTCCGGAGAACTCTCCAGCGTCTCACGCTCCATCTCGACGTGAAGCTCCTCTGCTGCAGCCAACTGAGCCCTCAGAGAGGCAATCTCCGCATCTCGGCTCCGTAAATCGTCCTCACGACGCCTCAACTCCTGGTCTCGACGAGTGATCCCCAACCCCTGGGCCTCGATCATCGACCTAGCTGCATCCAACTCAGCGCGGACCCGAGCAAGCTCCGCTGGATCCGCAGTACCCTACAAAACACAATACAGATCATCAAGATCTAAAAACGTGAAATGCAACACAAAATACACAAATACAACACACTAAAATACCTGAGAAAGCTGAACCTCCCTCGCAGCCAGGTCACCAGCAAGCGCCCTCCAGCGGTTAGCCATCCGCCGCAAAGCCTGATGACTAACGGTCGTCACCTACATCCAAAAAATGTCCTTCAATACAATGCAAGGCAAAATATAAATGAGGAAGATGTCCAAATTAGAAACTCACCCTCAGAACGATCAGCCTCCACTCCATGCCAAAGTCGGTCACCTCAGCAACCGCAGGCTCTGGCAAACGCAGCTGTAGCTCCTCACCACCCGGCCCCTGAAAGGTGGTCTCCGCCGGGAAAACTGGAGGCTGAGTCCTCATCAACAGGCCAACTCCCTGCAATTTGGATCCGCATAAAAAATAACAAATCCTCCTATCAAAAGAAGTAAGGAAAACAAAAGGACAGAGGAAAATATATCTCGATTGGGTACCAGGCAAGCCTCGACAACCGGAAGGTATCGTAGTCGACGTCCCGCGGCAACAACGCCTCACCTCCCTGACCGTGAAGGTGCTCCTCAACCTCGTTGGGGGTCGACTCCTGGAACAACACCCTAGGCGGGTCGACCGGTACCATTAAGATCTCAGTAAGGCACTGACGAGCTAAACGCTCACCCAGGTACCAAACCGGCTCGATCGTCGTCGCCAAGTACAAACGCCAAGAACTGCGAGGTCGCAAACGCTCCCTGACAGCGGCCGAAACACCTGTGTAGTGCTCCCAAGGCCACCCGACAAACTGCATTCAAGACAAAGCTACTCAGCCGGCTGGGGGCTTCCTAAGCTACCTAGTCATTCTATCTCTATCTAATTCTACAAAGACGAAAGAGTAAGGAACAACAACTTACGTCAGCAACTCGAAGCTTGTTCACGCGACGCCTGCAGTCCTCGTAAGTCGACTTAATCAACTTCTACCGAGCCACCGTCCAACCCCTCACAGCAGGGTAGGTCGAGGGGATGCCGCCTGTAGTCCCCGGACGCAGAGGGGTGAAGTAAGCGTACAACCAAGCCTGTAATCAAACACAGCAAACACAAATCAGCCAATTTCTCAAAAATTGCCAAAATCAAAATCAAAATCAAACTAAAAAAAAAACTACAAAAAATGCTCGTACCTTCAAGATGAGGCCGGGACCAACCAAAGCAGGGGCACTACCATCCCCCACTGCCTCCGGACGCACCGCTGCATGCATGTACCGGCTAAAACTCGCCAAGGCCGGCGTAACCCAGTCGAACTGACCCAAAGTGTCAAGGTCAGTAAGGAGGGGAAGCACCTTGGTTGACAAGCGCTCGCCCTTGTCACCAAAGTACGTGGCACCCAGAAAGTACCAAAACCACAACCGCACCTCCTACGCGTGACCCCTAGCCTCGGCCTCCGGACTCTCCAACGGCCCCGGAACAACACCCGCCACTCTCTCACTGAAGTGGTCTCTCAGATACGAACTCGCGATCAGGTACGGAGTAATGTCAGAAGGCTCCGGCAAAACAGTACCGATCAGATGAGTAACCGCAGGAGAAGACACTCTATCCGGCGTCTCGGTCACACCGACCTCCCCAAACTCCATGTGTAACGACGACGTCGTATCCTAGTATCGGTCCAACATGGCGCGGATCAGACACAGGTTCGACCTAATTGAAGACCTGTGAATATCCCGTCAAGCGGCCACCAATGGCCCAAAAGCCGACCTCTCTATCAACGCCCTCGTCCCGGCTCGGAGAACGTCGTAAAGGCCCAAGCAGGTAGTGAAGCCCGAGAAAGTCCTCATGGTGCCGATCTCCTGAAATCAAAAACAAACACCGTCAGGACACCTATTCAGGTCTGACACTTCAAAAGTGACGAAAGTTCAATCAAGGGACACGACTCACCAAGCCCTCATGATCACGGTAGGAGATGTGCCTGTCCAGTCGAAGGAACAACCGGCTACCGTTGAAACCCTCGGCCCAAGCAGGCGCCGCCCGCAGGTTCAGCCCCGCGGGACTGTAGCCCGCCTAGCTCTCTAACTCACGACGTCGGCGTCATCCTCAACTGTCTCCGCCCTCCGTCTCTCCTAACCACGCGCCTCGACATGGGGGAGAGGAGGGATCTCAACGACCCTAACGACGTTCTGTAACGTCCGTCTGGTCGGCCGAGGAGTCTGCCTCCTCGTAGAAACCCTCCTCCCGGAGGTACCAGCCTTAGACCCAGTCTGAGCTCTCGTAGCGCCGGTGGCCCCAACGACGGGCTCCTCAACGACCCTCCCGACCCCAACAGTCTCTGTAGGGGGTCCCTCCTCCTCGAAAGCGTCCTCCACCACCGCGGCGAGTACACTGACCGGAGTACTAACAGGCCCCGTCTCGAACAACTCCTCAAAAGTCACAGCAAGGGACCCAGCCTGTCCCGAACACTCTCCTGCAAACAAAGAACGTCAGCCGAAATTTCGGCATTACGACGGCGCATAGACAAATCCAAAAACAAACAACAACCTGCAAAGCAAAACAAGGGCAATCCTGCCCAAACCCAGCCAAACAAAAACAATTCACAAAAAAACCGCACAAAAAAAACGACTCGCCCTTCTTTTCAAGCAAAAGACGAGTCAAAACAACCACAACAAAAAAAACGGCACCCCAAGACCTACACAAGGTCCGCCAACAAACCAAAATGCATTCCCAATGCAATGGGGAAATTTTCTACGGCTCAAAAAGGCAATTTATACGCCAGTATGAGCACAAACCGGTCAAAAATTCAAAAAACGACCGCAAAAGCAAACGTGATTTTATCACGCCTCAAGGCAACCTAAACTACCAATAAGGTCCATTTCAAGGCAAACTGACTCAATTCAAGCCCAGACACACGCTTATTTTGTCAGACATAAGACAGTCACAAAAGACAAAAATTCCAATTTTGCCCACAATACCCAACAAAGGTCCATAATGGCAAATACGGTCTTTCTCGACTACAATGCAACCTAGTGAAACCCACTACCCAAGCAAATAAACTCGGCATTGTGAGATGAGACGGTTTCTCCACCTCACTCACATTTTTCGAGCATAGGGAGCGGGAACGGGGACCAAAATGCAAACTAAAATCACCCCTATACTCCTAAACAGGTTTCTAACCTAATGCAATCATCAATTTCACTCGAAATGGGCTCAATCAAAAATGCCCAAATCGATTTTCTAGGGTAAATTTTTGCCCTAATTCAATGTAGCTAAAGAACCAACAAATTCAAATGGATTCAAGAGGAATTACATACCTTGAGATGACATTATTGTTGATAGCACGAATGGAAGCAAACAAAGGTCCTTCAATGGCGGATTTTTGCGAAAGGTTGAAGACAATGAATGAGGATGATATGCGAACAAGCCTCGCGTCTTTTACAGAAAAATAGGGAAGCTCCCTTGGTTCGCTAGATAGCTCACGCCTAAACCAGGCGTTCCCCTGCTCTTTCAGCAAATTTTGGGCTTTGGCCCAATTTCCCGTGATAAGCTTCAAGTTTTCAATGACGATATTAAGGACCACCATTTTTTCAAATACAAAAGCAAATAGTGAAATCAAAATTCACTATTTTCCTTCAAAAATTTCAAACAAACGGCGATCAAAACCGCCATTTTCCCGTCAAATTTCAAAATAATAGTGAAAATTTAAAATTCACTATTTCTTCAAAATTCAAACAAACGGCAATTAAAACTGCCAATTTCAAAATAATAGTCGAAAATTAAATTCCCATATTTCCTTCACATGTCAACGGCGGCACATAAACCGTCACTTCAAACGTAATAGTGAAGATCCCAAATTCGCTATTTCCTTCACATGTCAACGGCGGCACATAAACCGTCACTTCAAACGTAATAGTGAAGATTCCAAATTCCCTATGTCCTACACATGTCAACGGCGGCACATAAACCGTCACTTCAAACGAGTAGTGAAGATTCAAAATTCACTATTCCTTCAAAGATGTCAACAGGGGGGCTTCCTCGGGGAACCCGCTTATTTCAAAAACAGTGATAGTGAAAATTCAAATTCACTATTTCCACGGCGGCATCATGAGTCCGCTACTTTAAAAAACAAGCCCATCCGACGCGGCTGTTCTCACGGTCAATTAACCGACCGGCTCATGGTTGGCGAGCCTTATTACGCATCATGGCTTGCGAGCCTTTTAACGCATCATGGCTGACGAGCCTTACTACGCATCATGGCTGGCGAGCCTTATTACGCACCATGGCTGGCGAGCCTTATTACGCATCGCGGCTGGCGAGCCCCCCCTCACATACGCACCACAGCTGGCGAGCCTTTGCCCGCAAACAAGATACAACTCAAGGACATATCTCGAAGATGCCTCGAGTACAACTCCTTATCACAGCTGGTGAGCCTTTGTCCGCATACGTGCGAGGACATATCCGAAGATGCCACAGGTATGACTCCTTCTTATGGCTGGCGAGCCTTTGTACGTAGTCTAACGGACTTTAAACGACTCGCGCGGATAGTCGACAGACTCTATATTGTTCCCGACGACAGGTTCTTGACTCGTACCCTCGAGTCGCCTTGGCGCCGCCCTTCCCGACGGCAGGTCCTTGGCCCGAATCCTTTCGAGCAGCCTCGACGTCGCTTGGGTCTCCAAGTTGTAATCTTCGATTGACCTGGGGGCTCTACTTTGACTTTTGCCCTGTCCAAGCCACAGTCAAAGTGGGGGCTCTGTAGATACCCAGTATCTGCTGAGACTCCAACAAACACCCGATGATTATCGGACTATAACTTACTTTGGAATCACGGCGTTTGATCGACAGTTTGTGTACAACTTTACGTCGGAAAACTTAAAACGATTTCGAAAATAAAGCATTTCAAAACTTTTCAAAAGTACATGGAGTGTTTAATGCACGACGACGGGGTCGCAACGACACTAACTAGAGTCAAAACCGACACCGGACCAAAAACCGACTCAAAAATTCAAATTCCGACTCCAACAACGAGTCAAACCGAGTCAACCACCAAAAACAAAATATTCAAAGCCTTCTATACTAAGATTTCCCGGATTCATGAATGGGCAAGTACCAAATATGTGACAATAAATCCTAGGATAGAACAAATCATGATTGCTCTTGTGTGAAAGTGACAGGACAACTCGAAGAACCGCGACGTGGCTCGCGCCTCTTTGAGCGGACCAGGTGGTCACGTCGCTCAAAACTCACACAACCACTCATTTTCCTATAAATACCCCTCAAATGCCCCCATTTGAGAACTTACGCGAGTGTCCGCCCCCTCTTTTCTACCTTAAAATTCTCGACTCGACTTCTTAAGTCACAATCCGACGCGTATTTACGACCTACCGATCGTAAATACAAGCCTTACACATTGTTTGGTACCGTCATCGTGCATTAAATCACTTGACCGACCACTTCGACCACTACACCCTTTTTACTTACCAAAACGGTTTTAAACCGAGTTTTTTCCGACCAAACGAGTTGTTACACTTACGTCGGTCACTCGCCATAACCAAACATGTAAGTATGAGGGTGTAAAAATCCTTCTTTTATCATGTTTTTATTTGTTTCATGACTATAACAATCTAAAACATGCTTAATACGATCCAAAACATGGGATTAACGAGCCAAAACTGAGTTTTGGCCTAAGGCAGAAGCCCCTTATTGTTCACATAGGCTCGCACCTCAATGGGGTACCCAGGTCAGAATTCAACCGTGCTTGTTCTCGTCTTTGCCCTTTAATCCGTTTTCATATTTGTAATCGGTTTTTACTATTTCAAATATTTTCAAACCTTTTTATTTCCTTTTTACGAGTTTTAACCATAAAACATTTTTCACCCTTGGTTCTTAATACCATGACGGTTAAATCCGTGTTTCGGTGATAATATTTGGTTAATAACATTTAAAAGGTATTTAAAGCCTTTTATTTAATTTCTTTACATTTTGGGAGGTATTCTAAAGTCTTTCATCATTTCTTTACATTTTCAAATAAATGTATTAGTCACCAACACAAAGTCATCCTTGGTTCTACATACCATGCCGGATTTTAACCCGGGTACGATGATGAGTATCGACTAATTATATTCAAATGAACTTAAAACAATTAGTTCATAACTAGTATAGAGCCCGTGCAAATGCACGGTATTTTAGATTGTCATATGTAGAGAACATAACAATTAGAACTAATAATCATATATAAATGAACTTGTGAATTTTATTTTTAACTATCTATAATTGTTAATGTGTAAAAATACTAAGAATCTAAATAGAGTGAATTTTACATTTTTACTCGGAATAAGTTCATGATTTAAAAAAATAAGATTTTTAGTTTAATTACAAAAACTTATGCATATTTTTACGCATTTGAGGCATATAACTATTTTTGTAATTTTTGTTATTTTTGTTACAACATACGAAGTAAGAATTTAAACGTAGTAAAAAATTTAAAAAATAAAAAAACTGAAAAACACACACTGATTTTAATAATATGAGTACAATCTGCATATGTTTAAATATAATATTACGATATTTAAAATACATATATTGAACTAATGAGAAAATAATGAATAAAATACATTTGACCCAACTATAAAAGCTGCCGTGTTTAATGAGATACTGTGACACATAAAGTCCATATATTAGGTCCAATACATATCTAAATAAAGTTAGGCCCAATTTCTAGCTAAAAACATTAAGCGGGAAAATTTTCAATTTTCTTATTCTTTTAGTATAAGGGGGATTATTTTCAAAACTATTCATGTCAAGCTAGTCAAGTCGAACCCGACATCGAATATTATCAAAATAATGAGGATTATTCAAGTCTCGTTCTTCAAATCAACAAATACGGTCTAAACGACCCTTTCAAACCAAATCGGGTCAAATACTCGTTTTTCAACACGATTTACAACGTTTTCCAAATGGTCAGAACACGGCATACAGCCGTTGGTTGACCCGCGCCTAAACAGGCCTTTCATTTCTCATTTTCAAAACCATGGGAGGTCCCCTTATACCGCCGACTCGCTCGCGCCTCATGTAGCCGCCTGGTAAAGGGCCTGTTCTCTTTCCAGCATTAGTCTAGGATGATCCCAACTCCGGCCAACCCGGATATAGGACGGATCAGATGACTATTCGCTCTTTCAAAATCATATTTGCAAAATGCTTTACTAAGACAAATGGATCACGTTATGCACCATAAACCTAATACGGTAAATGGATGTTTAATTTCCGTCTTGCATGCAAATCAACTATTAATCCAACTCGACATCTTCTACTTGATACTTGGATTAAATCAACCGACTTAGAAAGCTCTCACATGTTAGGTTTAAATTATTGGATGCGCATTCATGCATTTAAACCGTTTTATCAACTTTTGCATTCAACCAACCAAGATCGATCAGTAGAGGCCGCTACCGCGGGCGGGATTGGGTGTCTGATTAAAGGGCTTCACAATACGTACCTTCACCTCTTACTCAGAAACTTTGGATAGTGGACGACCTTATCCAGGGTGTACGAGAGTCATTCTAGAGATAAGATGCTAAAGAGGGACGATTCCTTATCTTTAGTACCTATATCAAACCCTGCTTTGTGCTTCATTTGACGGAGGTATAAAGTGGATTCGAACGAGTTCTAAGCATCCCAAAAATGCTTGGTGGCGACTCCGAACATCTCTAATCGTTTCGAGACCCTTACCGAGACGAAACCGACCGATCTAAAACGATCCGGTCGAAAGCATTTTTTTACGCCGCCGAGCGTGCTTTTAAAAGACCGCTGCCATTGTCCGCAGATCGAAGCGAGTGTGCGCAGGTGGGCCTACGTCCACAGTTGATAAAGTCAAAGTCGGAGAAGAAATCAAAGGAGGCACTTTGCGTCGGTTAAGAGGCGCTTGGATGTTGGTCGGTCTCGATGGGGTTAGAAGACCCCCCAACATCAAAGGTAGAGTGGTGAACCCCTTCCCCTCTCGTGCTCATTAGGTTCTTGTTCGTGGACCTCGGGTTGGGTTTGGTTGCCCCCTCCCCCTAAGTCATCTCGGAAAACCTCTGGTTGGGGTACGACGAGAACTTGTTGAATGAGTTCCTTATCCCCCGTCCATGTAAAATAAATCCATCCTCCCCCTCATGAGCTAACTTTCTCCACTTCCTATTCACAAGTTCATACTCATTCTCAAGGTAGGGCATTCCCCAATTCAAGGGGTTGGTAATGGTCGTGGCCAATTCATCGGGTAACAATAGGCAGTGAGATTCGGTAATTGCATACATTAAACGCCTCTTAACCTCCCTTAGCTAAGGTAAATGGGTCTCCTCAAGCCATATCCTTCCTTATACACTTTTATGGTTGTGCTCAATTCCGAGAGAGTTAGCCAAAATGATAATAAGACCCCCACAAGATATGGTCGGGTTAGGCTTAGCTATTATGGCAAGGAAGTATTTGACTAGTGCGGTTGTAAGGTCAACAGAATGCTCTCTTTGGAAAACGTCGTCTTATATTAAGTGTAGGGTCAAGACACTACAATTGTGGTGTATCTCGGCCGATGAGAAAAGTGAGGAGGCCAAAATCCAAGCGAAATACCTAAGGACGGCGTTTATAATTTTCGCGGAACTTTCTTTTCCACTATTAAAGTCCGTCCTACGGGTTATTTGCTTCCAAAAGGCACTATGGGAGTTTAAGTGATCGGAAGATTGAGTCGGTCTATACCCTCCCCAAGGACAAATTTTAAAACCAAAATGGTTTCCAAAATCCTCCAAAGTCATATGGTGCGAAACCCCTCCTAGTTGAAAAGAGACGGTCGAGTCCCCATAGTCATTAGCGATAACCGCCTCAAAAGTAGCGAGGAATTCGCCGCAAGGGTGGGGTAAGGGTTAACATCCGCATCAAAAAATTTTGAAATACCAATTCTACTACATAGTACCTCTACTTCCTTATTTATACCCATACGATTCATTGTTGCGCCACATGCCACAGAGTAGGTTCCCAATTCTTCCCCACAAATTTATTAAACGAAGCAAGTTGTTTCTTATCGCTAAAAGAAACATTATACTCATTATTTGTAAAGCGAGGAGGATTGTTTACCTTAGAATGGGATGTGAGTGCATCCATCAAAAGTGCTCTTTGACTTGGAGTTGCCATTATAACCCCTTCCTTAACTTGAAATTCCCAAAAATACGAAGCTTCACCAACCCGGACAATAGCACAAATCCCGAAAATATAAAAAAAAAATCGAGTGGTGGACTTCGATTTATTTTTAGGGAATTTAAAAATAGAAGGTGCAAGGATGATTTTGGTAAAATTTGGGAAGGTTTTGATAAAGGGAAGTAGTTAAAAATAGTGGGTGAATGTTGAGTTTTGTTGGTATTTTAATGGTGTTTTGAGTTTAGAGGATAGAGGGAGTGATAAGGTTAAAGTTGGTAGGTGGAAAACTGAATAAAAGTTGAAAGAATAAGGGGAAAATCGGGTATGCAGCCGAGGGAGTAAACTCCGCCCAGCAAGGTACAATTGTACCCGGTCGGGTACAATTTTCACCCGGTCGGATACAATTGTACCCGGTCAGGCATCTTTGCTTTTTGGTCCGTTTTTTGAATTTCGACATGTTGCCGAGGGAGTGAACTTTACCCGGTCGGGTACAATTATACCCGGCCGGGTATCATGAGGTCTCTCGGCTGCAAAGTTTATGAAATTGCACCCTTCCATAGCAAGTCTGCTTCCTTTGTCAAAATTCAACCCCTCCAAAGTATTTCCACCTATGGTGCCTTCTTCTCCCTTTGCTTTTTGAGCCAAATAGCAAGCACTCGGGACTTGATAATCCCCTCCTTAGACGACGAACTCACCTTAAAACAATTTACCAATATTCCCTCGTCGAGTTATCAATTTTTGCAAAGAATTTATTGCATGGGCTGCCTCCCATGAAGCGCCCTTATTTTATGTCGTAGGCTCGACCAAGTTACTAAGCAAACAATTCAAGTACAAGCTTAACAATTAGAAAGGATGGGAGCTCACGTCAAAATAAGACCAGGCGGGTATTTAATGTGCATACTTCATTCACCAAAGGTGACCCGGCTATGTAGTGCTTTAACCTTTGTCCATTGACTTTGAAAGTGTGATCACCACTAGTAACCTCCACCGTGCCATTGGGAAAAACACGTGTCACTATGAATGGTCCCGACCATCTTGGTATCAACTTTCCCGAGAAGAGTTTCAAACGTTGGTTGAATAGGAGGACCGTCTCGCCTTCTTTAAACTATAATACTACAGTTTTATGAGTCTATGGGTACTCTATCGAGTGGGGCTTACTCTGTCGAGTAAGTAGTTTTTGACACAAAACAGTAGTCTGCCTGTAGGGTACTCGATCGAGTAAGTTGGGTACTCGATCGAGTAGGGAGCACTCGATCGAGTAAGTGCCCTACTCGATCGAGTAAGTGTGTTTTACGGGTCTGTTTTGACGGGTTTTGCTAATAACGCGAAATTAATATAAAAGGCTTCCGTCATTTTCTTTAATCACTTTTCACCTCTCTAAACCTTTCAAAAGAAAAAGAAGTTACGTAGTTCTCTCTCGTCGCGTTGTTGGCGAATCCTAATGGCTAGAGTCGTCAGATCATTAAGTTCTTTACGCCGTTGAGACCGTTGTGTTATGGGTAAGATCCTTGTACCATTTTTATATTGATTCACTGATTTTGGTTAAACCCTAATTTGGGGATTTGGGGGTTTTTATGATTATATGATTAAGGTAGTATTTGTATGAATGTATGTGTAGGAGGAGGGTTCGTAGGAGAGAGGTTTTGTGACATCTGCTAGATCGTCTGATTCTGTGATTGCTGTTCCAAGTAGGGTTTCCCTACTTAGTATTAGTTACATGATGTGTGTGGTGATTGTGCTGTAGTTAATGGTTGTTGATTGATTCAGGCGGTTGTGATTTCATGTTGTTGATTGATTCAGACGGTTGTGATTTCATATTGTTGATTATTTCAGACGGTTGTTGAGGTTGTATTGTGATTACTGTTTATCTGTCTGTGTTCTTCGGGGTGCGTCCCTGGCTGAGTGGAGTCACTTGCGGGAGTGGCTTCACGCCCTTGATTCACCTTCTGTGGAACCCGCCACAGAAGGGATGTGCACATTAATGAACATGGGTTTATCGCTCGATGGAGATGAGCGGGGCTTAGGTGGGAACGGTTGTGGTCCCCCACTGGCGGCGAGGAGTATCTGTTGCGATGGGTACTCTGGCAGGGCTACACACTTTAGTGTTTAGTCAGTTATGAGGTGATTGGAGGTGGAGACTGGGATTGTGTGTGAGCTGTTTGTATGATTGTTACAGTGTGGAACCCTCCACAGAAGGGATGTGCACATTAATGAACATGGGTTTATCGCTCGATGGAGATGAGCGGGGCTTAGGTGGGAACGACTGCGGTCCCCCACTGGCGGCGAGGAGTATCTGTTGCGATGGGTACTCTGGCGGGGCTACACACTTTAGTGTGTAGTCGATTATGAGGTGATTGGAGGTGGAGGCGGGATTGTGTGTGAGTTTGTTTGTATGATTGTTTCGGTGTGGCTTTGATTGTGTAATTAGTAATCGACCCGTTTAAATGTTTTAAAAGCGTGGTGATCCATTCGGGGATGGTGAGCGATTATTGAGCGGTATGACATGACGCGTATGGGATAGCCGGGATGAGTCATCATGTGGCGATTAGAAGTCTTCTGCTGTGTCAGACGATGTTTTATAGCTTTGATAGTTTTATCAGTAGATCGTCTGAGAACCTTGTATTTCAGTTTAACAGTTTTGGTTTTGATCATGTAATCACTTTAAACTATATTGTTATTTAAATTATGTTTCTTCATTGTCATTTGATTATCATTGCCTCGGGTAACCGAGATGGTGACGCTCTTATACCTTAAGTGGTCCTGGTAAGGTACTTGGAGTATGGGGGTGTCACAAAGTGGTATCAGAGCGACGATCTTGAAACCTGTAACCAATGAACCTAATGAATATAGGGAGTCAAATTAAAATGAATCCGGGGTAGAAGTTGTAGGAGCTAATGCAAAGGCTTGGGAGACGTCCTAAAGTGGCGAACTCGCCCTACAATTTTGAACCGGTCACGTGGGATATGAGTCGGGATCGCTATGTGTTTACCTTGTGTGTTGTGTATCTATATAGTAAGATGTTGTATGAATCGATGGATGCGTGCATGTGGAGGACTTGAGATATGTAGTGAAGGATAATGATGATATGATTATATTTGTCGTTGATTGAATACATGAATTGCATGATGGTTGGTTTACAATGTTGTTTTGAATTGTTGGAAAAGTACATGAGAATGATGAATGATGTGGTGGAAAAAGGAAGTATTTCATATATGATAATATATGATGAATAATGATGTTGCAGGATGAATGATTTTTAATATGTCTATACTAGTAAGATGTGATTAGGGGATTTGATATGACTTTACATAACTTTGTTTGCGTAAAGTTATATAATAAGTTCATATAATTGTCTACTGTGGTATCATATGCACTTGTTAGATGGAGAATGTGATTGAATTAGGTGAATTGATTGGAAAAGATGAAGTAGCAATTGCATGACAATATGAATTTCGTGATTATGAATATACGTTTAGGTGACAAAGTGGATTTGTAATATATAGTAACATGGAAATAGGATTTGTAATGTATGAGTATGTTTTATTTTACGAAAAGTTATAAAGTTAAAGTATGTGGTAGTACATGATTGATAAGTTGAGTGTTATATGAGCATGATAGATGTCAATGTCTGGCTTTTGGTAGGTAGTAACATGTGGTTGGGGATAGTGGTTTTACAAGTATCGAGTCGCTTTTGTTCACCTTGTTGATGTTTAAGTTGTTTGAAAGGAAAAAATCAAATAGTTATGTCGTCTGATTACAACAAAGTTGTCTTTAAACTGTTATAACTTTAGATGCATAAATTATTTTAATGTAATTCTAATTGGAGGTGATAGCTTGTTCTTTTACGATTCTAACAATAGGTCACATGCCCAAAACGACCAAGAAACGAGTGAGTTATGACCGTTTTACGAAAACTGGACAGTGCTGAGAAATGCGTAGGGTACTCGATCGAGTGGCCCTCACTCGATCGAGTGCACCTCTTGGTACTCGATCGAGTAGTCCTGGTAATTTGTTTTACGTGCTTCTGACCTTCACCTACTCGATCGAGTAAGTCACTTACTCGATCGAGTGGCTTGTACTCGATCTAGTGACCCCTGTTTTGGGTCATATGCTTATCTTTTGACTTCATTGCATATTATGTTTAATTCAAAGGTGTTATTTTGCTTCTTTATGCATTGTTTTACATGTATGTTGGTCTTGATGCGTAAGTTACCCAATATTGTGGTGTAGTGAGTGGCACCTTATGGTGGGTATGAATTCGGTGGGAGGACATGAGTTTTATGTGGTTGTGATGAATAGTGGAAAAAGAAAAGAAGGATTGGTAAGGCTTATTAAGGCATGGAACATGTTTTGTGAGAAGAGATGTGTGATATGATTTTGTGTTGAGTAATGTAAAAGTAAGTAAATATGGGCAAGGGATGATGTGAGTCTAAGGAACGTGAGAATGAATAGATTGAAAGGAAGAATGTGGATAGTAGCAACTTGAAATGTGTAAAAAATTATGGAGGGAGATGGTTAGGAATTGTGTTGGTTAAGAATATATATAATGAAATGTCGTTTTAGAGGGATTGAGAAGAGTGGTATATCGTGAACTTAATGGAGACATGTCGCGACGTGGATTTGCAGATAGTGAGTGAGTTTGGGGATTTGTGTTATCAATAGGTGAAACTAATGTGTGATTTCCTTGGGCAATTAACGGTATAAAATGAATTTTGATTTCTAGAGATGTAAAAAGGGAAATGCAATTGTTTGAACAAGTAAACGTTGATTCTATGGATGGATTAGTGGCAAGGGTGAGTGATAGCATAATAAGAGAATATCTATGGTAAGAAAGAGTGAGATGATATCGATATGAAATAATGAGATGTGAGTTTTGGAGCAATGAGAAGGTAACCGGAGCACTAAAGAGTTAGGTAGAAGTGATAAGGAGTTGAATGGTTAATTGCTTTTGTTGAGTGTAAAAAGAGAAGAATGAGGGGAGTAAAACTAGGAAAATTTTCACCGGAGTTATGTGATATAAAAGTAAGGAATCGTCGAGATGTATGATACTATCATGAGGATTTAAGTTAATAGTTATATAGGAGTTTCAGGACAACATGATAATCACGAGTTTCGAGGAATTAAGTAAAGTAAAAGTTGGGTAAAGAATTTGCACGATATGAGATCTTGGTGGTGAGTCGGGTGACGATACAATTAAGGACGGAATTGGAAATAGTGTTGAGATGATTTTTGTTGATGTATTTGATGTTCGTTATTTGGGATGGTAACCAAAGATAGGAAAGAAACTGTGATGTTTAGAGATGAGTGTAAGAAGTTTGATGTACGAACGGTGGTAGTGTGGAGGTGCTATCACTAGTGGTTAAGGGTGATGATAAATAGGAAAGATGGCAATTCAAAAGAGGTTGATTTTGTAGAGACCGAATTGATATGTATGGTCGTGAGGAAGTATAAGACGTAGTCTTAGGAGGCGGTTTCTCGTAATGAGTGTTAGCTGTATGGTTATGTATGGCAGAAGGTGCTGGTTATGCGAATGGAAGAATATGTTATGAGGGGCATACGAGTTAAGCTCAGGCGAGAGGTAACCTTTATCAGATGGTAACTTACGTGATCAGGATTGACTAGTTGGTTGTGATTACGGGTCTATGATTTGTATAAATGTTTGTGTGAGGTTTTGACCTCACAAGAAGTAGTATGGTGTGATAATTATAAAGTTGTTATCTGAATTTTCTATATGTTGAGTACGTTAACCTAATTGAATGATATAAAAAAAATGGTAATAGTTTGATTGATCTGGCATGGTTAGTTATAATTGTATGTGTATTTATAATACGTGTGTATTCCGTGAAATGGTAGGGATGATGTTCATGAGGTGCTTATCCGTTTATTCACATAATATGTAGCGTTGTGATTTAGTAAAGTGGATTTGAGTAAGTTTTCTTGTCCGAGAAATTATTTCTGAGTCAGTGTTTATGGGATTGTGTATGTTGCGATGTCTATCGGTGTGGTTGTGGTGCCTCGGGTGGTGATCCGGCCACGGTACTTAGTGTTGTGTTGCGGGTATTTTCGCACTGCGGTGTGGCTGTTGGTGGCGGTGTTGCGATGCCGTCACCGGTTGTGGTGGAGTAGGCGAGATGATTATGATATGAGTTTTCGAAATTACATACCAATTAAACATAGATTGTTGTTTTGTTTGATGTTGTTCCTTGTGAGTTTTGGTTGAACATGTAGACTGTTGTTTTGTTTGTTGATGTTTCTTACCAGTTTCATTTTGGGAATGAGGGTAGAGTATGATATGAAAGAGAGTTGTATATGTTTTCGTTGTTGTCATGGTATAGTGATATTCTGTTGATGGGACACAGTTGTCAGAAATTGTTACAGTACATTTGATCTTGTTGTAGATGAGGCATCGGTGCACATAGTCATGGCAAGTGATTCGTAGAACATGTGTGGTAATGATCTGAAAGCTGCAGGTGGTTCATAATCTTTCGTTGAGACAGTGAGTGTAGGGTATCGGGAATTAGTGTCATGTTAAGTTATGTATGAGTTTTACGGTAATGAAAGAAAAGAACTTGAGGATCTAGTGTGAGTGTATGTAATAATTGTGGATCGTGAGTTATGAGTATGGAGATAGGTGTAGGTATAGAGGATTATGTCGTTTTGGCAGTAATAGGGAACAATTGAAGTTTTGGTTAAGCTAAATATTTTGGAGGTATAGGTTACGAGGACATAACATTTATCTTAAGAGGAGTAGGATGCGATAAAAGAGATTTTGATGGTTGTGCATTGTAATATAATTGGAAGTAGAGTGTTGGTGTAGCATAAAGGACGGATATTTATTTTGATTGATTTTATTAAAGGTCATGACCGTGCATGTAGTAGTGTGATGTCTAGGAGTGCGAGAGTATTTCGATAGTGTTAACAGTTGGATGATGATGATTATGAGTTCGATAGTTTTGGCAGTTGGATGATGATGTTTATGAGTGTGAGTAAACTTCGAGGACGAAGTTCCTTTTAAGGGTGGTAGAATGCAACATTCCGTTTGATGTTATCAGTATCTTGATATTGGATTTTCTAGTGGATGATATGTTACGGAGTTAGCAGCGTTTGTGTTGGTAGTGTATGGAGTTAGTGTCGAGAGAGATATAATGTAGTTGATACGATATCGTGAGACATGTTGTGGAGGTAGGCGTAGTTGGTGGAGTTGGTGTTAAGAGTTCATGTTTTATAGGGTGAGGTTTGTTTTGAGTTCTTAGTTGCGTTGTTGTGTCTTAATCGAGTTGGTAGGTTTGTTTTTATGTATGGGTTGAACTTCGGGGACGAAGTTATTTTTAAGGAGGGAAGACTGTAATACTACTGTTTTATGAGTCTATGGGTACTCTATCGAGTGGGGCTTACTCTGTCGAGTAAGTAGTTTTTGACACAAAACAGTAGTCTGCCTGTAGGGCACTCGATCGAGTAAGTTGGGTACTCGATCGAGTAGGAGGCACTCGATCGAGTAAGTGCCCTACTCGATCGAGTAAGTGTGTTTTACGGGTCTGTTTTGACGGGTTTTGCTAATAACGCGAAATTAATATAAAAGGCTTCCGTCATTTTCTTTAATCACTTTTCACCTCTCTAAACCTTTCAAAAGAAAAAGAAGTTACGTAATTCTCTCTTGTCGCGTTGTTGGCAAATCCTAATGGCTAGAGTCATCGGATCGTTAAGTTCTTTACGCCGTTGAGACCGTCGTGTTATGGGTAAGATCCTTGTACCATTTTTATATTGTTTCATTGATTTTGGTTAAACCATAATTTGGGGATTTGGGGGGTTTTATGATTGTATGATTAAGGTAGTATTTGTATGAATGTATGTGTAGGAAGAGGGTTCGTAAAAGAGAGGTTTTGTGACAGCTGCTAGATCGTCTGATTCTGTGATTGCTGTTCTAAGTAGGGTTTCCCTACTCAGTATTAGTGAATGATGTGTGTGGTGATTGTGCTGTAGTTAGTGGTTGTTGATTGATTCAGACGGTTGTGATTTCATGTTGTTGATTGATTCAGACGGTTATGATTTCATATTGTTGATTGTTTCAGACGGTTGTTGAGGTTGTATTGTGATTACTGTTTATCTCTCTTTGTTCTTCGGGGTACGTCCCTGGCTGAGTGGAGTCACTTGCGGGAGTGGCTTCACGCCCTTGATTCGCCTTCTGTGGAACCCGCCATAGAAGGGATGTGCACATTAATGAACATGGGTTTATCGCTCGATGGAGATGAGCGGGGCTTAGGTGGGAACGGTTGCGGTCCCCCACTGGCGGCGAGGAGTATCTGTTGCGATGGGTACTCTGGCAAGGCTACACACTTTAGTGTGTAGTCAGTTATGAGGTGATTGGAGGTGGAGATTGGGATTGTGTGTGAGCTGTTTGTATGATTGTTTCAGTGTGGCTTTGATTGTGTAATTAGTACTGACCCCGTTTAAATGTTTTAAAAACTGTGGTGATCCATTCGGGGATGGTGAGCAGTTATTGAGCAGGTATGATATGACGTTTTTGGGATAGCTGGGATGAGTCATCATGTGGCAGTTAGAAGTCTTCCGCTGTGTCAGACGATGTTTTATAGCTTTGATAGTTTTATCAGTAGATCGTCTGAGAATCTTATATTTTAGTTTAACAGTTTTGATTTTGATCATGTAATAACTTTAAACTATATTGTTATTTAAATTATGTTTCTTCATTGTCATTTGATTATCATTGCCTCGGGTAACCGAGATGGTGACGTTCTTATACCTTAAGTGGTCCTGGTAAGGCACTTGGAGTATGGGGTGTCACATAAACTCTCTTCTTTGAATCTTCTTGTCATGGTATTCATTTGTCTTCTCCTTGTAAAGCTTTGCATTTTCATAGGTCTCAAGCCGAAATTCATCTAACAAATTGAGGTCAAACAAACGCATTTATTGGGAGCTCTTCAAATCAAAGTTGAGATATTTGATTGCCCAATAAGCTCGGTGTTCTAGCTCCACCGGAAGGTGGCATGCTTTACCATAAACCAAGCGAAATGGCGAAGCACCAATTGATGTTTTGAAAGCGGTCCTATAAGCCCACAAGGCATCATGAAGCTTCATTGCCCAATCCTTCCTCGAGCTACTCACCGTCTTTTCCAATATCGCTTTGATTTCCCTATTTAATATCTCAACTTGACCACTCGTTTGTGGGTGGTAGCCAATTCCACAACGGTGTTAGACTCCATATTTCTTCCAAATAGCTTCAAACTTAGTCTCAAGAAAATGCGACCTTTTATCAGTTATCAAGACACGGGGCACTCCGAACCTTAGAAATATTACCATCCTCATAAACTTACTAACAACCCTAACATCATCCGTTGGGGTGTCAATTTCTTCAACCCACTTTGATACGTAATCTACCGTAACTAGGATGTAATGGTTGCCATAGGAGGAGGGGTAAGGTCCCTGTAGAAGTCACTTCCCCATACGTCAAACATTTAGATCTCCAAAATAAAGTTTTGCGAAATTTCATTTCTCTTAGAGATATTCCCGGTCCATTGACACCGGTCACAAGCTTTGACATAAGAAGCCACATCCTTGAACAAGGATTGCCAATAAAATCCACATTGCAATATCTAAGAGCTAGACTAAAAAACAAGAAATGAATCAACCAAAGTAAATTTTAAAATAAATAAGCAAGCAATTGAATACGGTTTTAATCGATTGATAAAAGGCTTAGGGCGTGATTAAATCACTAACAATTCATAATCAACATGTTAATTCTGTCAATTTATCGTCTAGGGGTAGTTTGGTGGGGGGAAAACGCCTCTAATTCGCTTAATAACTTCCTCCCGAACTCATATTAAGACACTAGTAACATCGACTCAAGTATTAACTACCTTCCGGGCTCATGACTCGATTTCCCAAACTAAAGGTTCAAGGTTAGATAAAACGGGCCCATTCTCGCTCTCCTCTTGCAATGGTCAAGGTTTAAAGCACACGATAGATTCCCGGGTTTTCTAACCCTTTTCTCAAAGGTGAAAGTCAACCCGGTTCCCGAAAGGCACCCTCTCAAGGCTCTCTCTCTTGAGTTCAACCTAGATTGGCAAGGAATGTAAAAAGGTAGTCAACTAGGCATCTAACCAATTCCCATTGGTGGACAAGGGTACCCAACCAACCAAACTCCCAATTAAAACATGAACAAGTAAATTCCAATGGAAACCCCACTAAACTCCCCTGTTGACAACAAATTTAGGTGGATCAAGTGTGTTAATTTAGTAGATCCCATGAATATGTTTATTCACATGCTTTCCTTCTTCCTTATTTGTATTAGTTTAGATTGCAACATGTGTGAGTATTTTTCTTGGTTAGGGGGATTAAGGTGTAATACTACGGTTTTATGAGTCTCTGGGTACTCTATCGAGTGGGCCTTACTCTGTCGAGTAAGGATGTTTTGATTTTAGAAACAGTATCCTACCTGTAGGGTACTCGATCGAGTAGCCTTGGTACTCGATCGAGTACGTTAGTTACTCGATCGAGTAGGTCGGTTAACGGGTGTAATTTTGACGGGTTCTGTTAATAACACGGATTAGTATATAATTCATATCGTCATCTTCATAAAACACTTTTACAAACCTAAAAATATTAAAAAGGAGATTCAAACTACGTTCTTCGCATCATCTGTGTTATTGACAAATCCCGGATCTTGAGAGGTCGGATTTCATCATTCTTTATGTCCTTGTGATCCTTCCGTCGAGGGTAAGATCTACATACCAATTTTATGGCGTTTAATTAACTCTGTTTAAACCCTAATTTGGGGGATTGGGGGTTTTGTTGGTTATTGTGATTATTAGTAATTATATGATTATGTGTTAGGAGGGGGATTCGTAGAAGAGAGGTTTTGATACAGCTGTTAAGACCGTCTACTTGTGTTGCATTCCAGGTAGGGTTCTCCCTACTCAGTATTAGTCACATAATGTGGTTTATTGTTGATTGTGGTTGTTGTAAAGTATCATATTCATATTGTGGCGGTAGTTGGATTTGGTTGTTGTTGATTGTTGTGATTGTATCTGTTTGTGTTCTTCGGGGTGCGTCCCTGGCTGAGTGGAGTCACTTGCGGGAGTGGCTTCACGCCCATGATTCGCCTTCTGTGGTACCCGCCACAGAAGGGATGTGCACATTAATGGATTTGAGTTTATCGCACGACGGAGATGAGCGGGGCTTAGGTGGGAATGGCTGCGGTCCCCCACTGGCAGCAAGGAGTAACCTGTTGCGATGGGTGCTCTGGAAGGGCTACACACTTTAGTGTGTAGTCAGTATTGAGGAGTTGGTGATGGAGTTTGGGTTGTGTGATGATTGAGTTGTGTTGTGTTCTGTCTTATTGTGATTATATAATTGTGTGATTAGTACTGACCTCGTCTTTGTTTTATAAAACTGTGGTGATCCATTCGAGGATGGTGAGCAGTTGTTGAGCAGGAATGATTAGAGGCATATGGGCTGGCTGGGATGTGTCACCACGAGCTGATTAGAGTCTTCCGCTGTAGTTCTTGAGTAGTTTTAGACTTTTGGTTTTGAGGATATGTATTATACATTTTATCAGTTTGGATTTGGATTGTAATCGCTTTAAACTTTATTACTATTTAAATGTTGTTTCGTTATTGTCTTTTGATTATCATTGCCTAGGGAAACCGAGATTGTGACATCTTCATACCTGGGTGATCCTGGTAAGACACTTGGAGTATGGGGGTGTCACAAAGTGGTATCAGAGCGACGATCGTGAAACCTGTAATCAATGAATCTAATGAACATAGGGAGTCAATTAAAATGAACCGGGGGTAGAAGTTGTAGGAGCTAATGCAAAGGCTTGGGAGACGTCCTAAAGTCGCGAACTCGCCCTGCAATTTTGAACCGGTTACATGGGAATGTGTGTCAGGGTCGTATGTGTTGTCTTTTGGTTTATATGTGTACATAACGGTATGTGTTGTGAACTGTTGAATGTTGGATGTGGAGAATTGAAAGTATGGTTAAAAGTTGAAGAGATGTGTTTTATACGTGAATTGAGTGAGAAGCATGTTGGGTGTTTATAATGTAGCAATTTAATAATAGGAAGTAGATTGTTTTGTTGATTATATGAGGAATTGCGTAGATTTTCATGCGTAGTTATAATTATAATGTCGGAGTTATAAAGGTTGCATAGTAAGTTTGGGAAAGTGAGCTAACATGCGGGTAGTGTATACGAGTCTGCATGACTCGATCGAGTAGGTGGGGTGCTCGATCGAGTGGATAGTTTGATGTTTTTCTGGTCAGAACCGTGTTTATGGGTACTCGATCGAGTACATAGGGGCACTCGATCGAGTAGGGGTCACTCAATCGAGTGGCATGTCAGCTCGGTCGAGTATGTTTATGATCAGGAGGTCTGATTGGGTTCTGGAGTCGAGGCACTCGATCGAGCATGTTAGGCACTCGATCGAGTAGCCTCCACTCGATCGAGTGGGGTCTGTGCAGACTATATACGTGTTTTGGGTTATAGTATGTATGTTTATGTCTACCTTTTTCTTATATAGTTTCAAGATGTCGCCTAAGAGAAACGCCATGTACGCTAGAGCTAAGAGCATGACCACAGATGACATAGTTAAGATGTTGGAGCACCAAGATGCTCTTACGGAAGCTTTAAAGAGAGTGAGGGAAGATAAGGAGGTTGATCACTCAAAGATCAGTCTGTACATAGCGAGGTTTAACCCGAAAGAGTATAAGGGAACCGGAGAGCCAATGCTTCTAGACAATTGGCACAGAGAGATGGAGAACATCCTAGATTTGCTGCATTGTCCGGATGAGATGAGGGTAGAACAAGTTGCGTTCTACTTGAGGGAAGCGGCAGGCGAGTGGTGGGACAAGATAAAGGTGAATGCTAGGGACATGTATGCGAACCAGGGGCTGCCTGCTATACCTTGGGAAGAGTTCCGGGGGGCATGAGGAGAGAGTTTGTACCTGAGCATATGGGGAGTAAGCTGAGAGAGGAGTTCGACGGGTTTAAGATGACATCTGTCATGTCGGTAGCTGAGTATTACCGACTGTTCAATGAGAAGTCTAGGTATGCTGAGGATATGGGGTTGAGTGATGAGAACCTAGCTCTGAGATTTTAGAAGGGGTTGACCCCCAAGATAATGGAAAAGTTACCCGTGGGAATCCTTACCAATGTTAAGGAAGCTTATGAGAGGGCTGGAAGAGCTGAGAGGCTAGTAGAGATGACTCGATAGAGGGATATTGAGAAAAGGAAGGTTGAGAGTGAGGGTGGTGGCCAATCCAATTACAAAAAGGGCAACCACACTCAGGCTAGAGCGTTTTCATCTGGTTCGGGGTTTAGTGTTGGGGCTTCCTTTGGACGTGGCCGTGGGAGTGGTTGTGGTAGTTGGGGGATGACCTGTTTCGGCTGTGGCAGTGTAGGCCACAAGAGACATGAGTGTACCAGTGTGTTGCCTGGAGGTTTTCAGAGACCGGCTCAGGGGAGCTATTCTCAAGGTCCGGTACAGAGTTATGCGAGCAACAGACCAGCTGGGTCATGGAACAAAAAGGGAGGTCAGAGCAACAACGGTGGAGGTAACCGCAATGGCGGTAATTCTTATCAGAAGCCAGCTACGAACACCAACAACAATCAGGGGTCGGGTGCTAAGCCGACTACCTCGGCCAAGATCTTGTCCGGGGAGGTGGGCAGAAGACCAGTGGAAAGCTGTTTATGATGGAGAAGAAAGCAGCTGAGGACGACGCACACGTTATCACTGGTACTTTTCTTGTTAATGGTGTTCATACCTTTGTTTTGTTTGATTCGGGGGCGTCACAGTCGTTTGTATCTTCGAGTCATATTAAACAGTTGGGTCTGAGGGAATATGAGTTTGTAAGTGAGAAAGTTTTTATACCCTCGGGTGAGTCTGTATCATGTAGGAGGTTGTATAGGGATATATTTATGATAGTTGGGCAAGTTGATCTACCTGTAGACTTGCTAGAGTTTCCCTTAGAAGGTTTTGAGATGATAGTCGGGATGGATTGGTTAGGAAAGTACAAAGCTAAGATAGACTGTCATCAAAAGAAAGTGTCTCTGAGAGGTCCTAAGGGCGTTAGTGTGTTTTATCGTGGGTTTCTTGTCAAACCCAAAGTTAAGTTGATTGCAGTTGTGACCTTGAAGTCCTATCTGAGGAAGGGATACCCGATGATCTTGTGCCATGTGAGAGATGACAAGATGGAGAGTCCGACAGTTGATCAGATACCAGTTGTGGGGGAGTTTTCAGATGTCTTTCCAGAGGAGATTCTGGGGTTGCCACCGAAGAGGGAGATAGATTTCAGTGTTGAGCTGAGACCGGGGACGGGGCCAATCTCTAAGGCACCGTACCGGATGGGTCCTAAGGAGTTGGAGGAGCTCAGGAAGCAGTTAGATGATCTGATAGAGAGGGGATACATTAGACCTAGTGTATCACCGTGGGAGCACCAGTTCTTTTTGTGAAAAAGAAAGACGGGAGCCTGAGGTTGTGCATAGATTACAGGGAGCTGAACCGAGTGACGGTGAAGAACAAGTATCCTTTGCCAAGGATAGATGACCTGTTTGATCAGTTGAGTGGTGCATCAGTCTTTTCCAAGATTGATTTGAGGTCGGGGTACCATCAGGTGAAGTTTAGGGAGGAGGACATACCAAAGACATCTTTCACGTCGAGGTATGGCCATTGTGGGTATGTGGTGATGCCTTCTGGGTTATCTAATGCGCCGGCTGTGTTTAGGGATTTGATGAACAGAGTTTTCAGTCTATTTTTGGACAAGTTTGTGTTGGTTTTCATTGATGACATCTTAGTCTATTCCAAGACTAAGGAGGAACATGAGGAGCATCTGAGGATTGTGTTGCAGACCTTGAGGGAGCATGAGTTGTATGCAAAGTTTTCCAAGTGTGAGTTCTGGTTGGAGAAAGTTGCTTTTCTGGGGCATGTGATTTCTAAGGATAGGGTAACTGTGGATCCGGCAAAGATTGAGGCAGTTACCAAGTGGGAAGCACCAAAGAATGTAGCTGAGATCAGGAGCTTCTTGGGTTTAGCTGGGTATTACAGACGGTTCGTGAAAGATTTCTCCAAGATTGCTAGACCTATGACAGCTTTGATGAGGAAAGAGAACAGGTTTCGTTGGGATGAGAGTTGTGAGACGGCGTTCCAAACCTTAAAGGAGCGTTTGACCACAACTCCAATCTTAGCATTGCCTGAAGGGAGTGAGAACTTTGAGGTTTATACAGATGCCTCAAACAACGGGTTGGGATGTGTGTTGATGCAGAACGGTAAAGTGATTGCCTATGCTTCTAGGCAATTGAAGCCTTATGAGGAGAATTATCCTACACGCGATCTAGAGTTGGGTGCAGTTTTGTTTGCTCTCAAGATTTGGAGACATTACCTTTATTGGGCGACCTTTAAGGTATTTTCAGATCACAAGAGTCTCAAGTACATCTTCACTCAAAAGGAGTTGAACATGAGACAGAGGAGGTGGATGGAGTTGATTGGCGATTATGACATGGATATTATCTACCATTAAGGGAAAACCAATGTAGTTGCAGATGCTTTGAGCAGAAAGAGTGTACATTCCTTATGCACGGCCATATCCTTGATGAGGTTGAGAGATGAGGTTGGGAGGTTTGGGATACATATGATCCAGAAAGGGGATGCCATGGGAGATTTGACAGTGCAGCCTGATCTTTATGATGATATTCGAGGTAAACAGGTGTTGGATCCTAAGATGGTGGAGTGGAGAGCTGGAGTAGAGAAAGGGAACGTGTCTAGATTCTCTATTCATACAGAGGGTAGTTTGAGGTTTGATGGGAGGTGGTGTGTCCCTAATGATGAGGAGCTGAAAAAGACAATCATGACAGAGGCACATTGTACACCATATTCGGTACATCCAGGTGGTGACAAGTTGTACAAGCATTTAAAGAAGATGTTCTGGTGGCCTGGGATGAAGAAAGAAACAGCTGAGTTTGTGGCCCGTTGTTTGACATGTCAGAGAGTTAAAGGGGAGCAGCGACGACCATAAGGTAAGATTCAGTCTTTAGAGGTACCTGAGTGGAAGTGGAAATCCATTTCCGTGGATTTTATCGTGGGTTTGCCAAAGAGTCAGCAGGGTAACAACATGATATGGGTTATAATGGATCGAGTGACCAATTCAGCTCATCTTGTGCCAATGAAAGATACATGGACTAAGGCACAACTAGCTATGGCTTATCGGAATAATGTGCTAAGGTTACATGGGGTGCCTAAAGACATAGGATCTAACAGAGATGCGAGGTTTATCTCAAGGTTTTGGAAAGAGTTGCAGGAGTCTTTGGGAACAACATTGAAGATGAGTACAGCATTTCATCCTGCAACAGATGGTCAGACAGAGAGAACAATCAAGACTCTTGAGGATATGTTACGAGCTTGTGTGATGGATTTTGGTGGTAGCTGGGAACAGAGGTTAGATTTGATTGAGTTTTCCTACAACAACAGCTATCACACTAGTATTGGCATGAAGCCATTTGAGGCTTTATATGGGAGGAGATGTAGGAGTCCGATTTGTTGGGACGACAGTGCTGATGCAGTGGTTTTAGGACCAGAGATGGTACATGAGATGGTTGAACTGATTAAGATGATCAGGGAGAGGATGAGAGCAGCTCAGGATAGGCAAAAGAGTTATGCCGATCTACATCGCCAGGATATAGAGTTTCAGGTTGGGGACAAGGTTCTTCTGAAGGTGTCTTCTATGCGTGGGGTTATGAGATTTGGGAAGAAAACCAAGCTGAGTCAGAAGTTCATAGAACCATATGATATCTTAGACCAGGTTGGAGAGGTTGCTTATCGTTTGGCTTTACCGTCTTCTTTGGATAGGGTGCATAATGTGTTTCATGTATCTCAGCTGCAGAAGTATGTGAGTGATCTGTCACATGTGTTAGAGGCAGAGAACATAGAGCTAGATGAGTCCTTGTCCTACCTTGAGGTGCCTAAGCGGATTCTTGACCGGAAGGTTAGGAAGACTAGACATGGTGAGACAGTCTTGCTTAAGATCCTTGACACGGCTATCGCAACCCTATCAAAGATAAAACCTAACGGTCTCAACTAAAATGTAGTAGAGGCAGTCGAGTATCGAATCCGCAGGGAGGTAATGTAATTATCAGCTGTCTAATTCTAGTCCTAAAGTAACAATTGGGGGGGTTGTGTTGAATTGATTTCTAAACTACGAGATTGAAGGAAAAGAGAAATAAAAGTGAAGAGCAGTAAGACAAGAAAAAAAGGTTTAAATTATCAAGAGAGAAGGGACATGTCGGGATTTCGGTTCACTACGGTAGTCCAGTGACTCAGCTGTAAATGATTCAGATGAACTAATGTGAGACGGATGCTGAAAGGTCCTTTCGGTCCACTTTCTATCCTAAAATACCACTAACTTAACTTTCATCCTCATTAGGGTAGTCTACTATTTATAGCAGGCCTATTTAGTCCAATCTTTCGATCCAGGATTAATTTTAGCCAGATTAAAGGGTGACATAGAAGTGTGCACTCAACTAAGTCGAATAAATACAATTAAATTGCTATAGTGACAGAGTCTCGTAATTAATTCGTCTAATTCATTCACTACATCGTCACATTTCTACCGCAAATCCCCTAATCCCAACATGAAAGGGGTTTAGCTACTCATATCGCTAATTAAACTAACAGCAATTAATTTTCCAGCAGTAAACATAATGAAATAACCAATAAATCGCATAAAGAGAAATTAGGGCAAAAGGAATAAAAGAAAAACAAATAATTAAAGCAACAAAAAGGTTAATTATTATTAAAGAAAGAGAAGGAATTATAGTCAATGCGATTCCGGCGTAAAGAACGATCGAATCCGAGCAATAATAATCCCAAAAATAAGTTAGAGGAAGGAAAGCAACGTACTAAGGTTTTACAGTAGAGAGTTTGATAGATGAAAAGATATCCTAATTAACCTAGTAAAGCGTGCTTAAATAGCAAACAAAATAAGTTTAGCGAAAATAAATAACTCACGGTCTGTTTAAAGCCCAAAACCAACGAAACCACTCGATCGAGTGGATTAAAACCACTCGATCGACCAACTCTTCAGCAAAATCCACTCGATCGACCAAATAGTTACTCGATCGAGTGAATGGTCTTTCTGCAACTTAAGGATCGAGTACGAAGTACTCGATCGACCACTTCTGGGATGTAGAAAACACTCGATCGAGTGGATAACAGCTCGATCGAGTGACTTGACTTCATTTCAGCTCACGTCCTCGCCTAAATGCCTCGTAATGCATGCCACGACGTTTCCAAATGCAGTATCTCACTCTGGAACAATCCCGTCTCCTCTAAATGCATGCAAAAAGGACGAAAAAGGGTACGATTCCACTACTTTCGCGATCATTCCTATAAAAAGAACAAAACGCACCAAAGTAGCCAATTTGGGGCAAAATACCATAAAAACAGTATAAATATGCATAGAAATACGTGCTGAAATAGGCTAAAAAGACTATACATTAGGCACGTATCAAATCTCCCCAAACCGAACCTTTACTCGTCCTCGAGTAAACTCAAAACTAAACTAATGGAACGAAAATGATAACTCGGAGCTAGCTTAACTTGTCTACTTGAACCAATTTAATGCAACAAAAATTAACAGTTAAAGCTAAGCAGTCAATACGCAAACGAATTATAAGCTGTTCAGAAGTATAGCCAACCTATCGACCTTGCAAGACCAACAAAATCGGACTCTCTCGTGGTCACTCTTCTCTCATGAAGTAAAGGGTGAATGTTATATGTAAAAGAGAGGAGAAAAGACAGTCACTCACCTAACTGCGACCTAAATAGCATGCATGCAACAAAAATGAAAGACAATTCAAGTACTAATGCACACACTCCAATCAATAATGTCCGTCACAGCCGAGGGCTTACAAATAATTTGGGAATAGTGTGGTTCAGGTGAGAAAGGCAAAACATGTTATGGAAATGTGGAGGTAAAAGCGCCAAGCTAGTTCCTAACAGGACCATAATAAACCATCCGAATCTCAACTGACTGAAGAACTAAGAACAAGTGCCCTTCAATTGGCACACAACTCACTAACCTCAAACACAATCTCCTCAAAAATATGGAATAAAACGGAGGTGTCAGACGGTCACAAACTTCCCTTTTTTAATACCGTCTGAATGAACCAAATCAAATAAATCAAACTTTTTCCAAATCTTTCTTTTCCTTTCACTGTACACGTGATATTCTTTTTTTTTCATTTTTTTTTCTTCCTGTTTCACGTTTTTCCTTTTATTTTTCTTTTTCAATACTTTTTTTCTTTTCCTCCTTCCTCAATTCTTATACCAACTCCAAACAAGTAATACGGACCAAACTGCAATGGAAAATATACCTCAAAAGAACATACTAACTAGCTTGACTAGGCAGGCTTAGTTTGGGATGTAGCTAATGGGTCAAAAAGGCAAATTTGGCTAATGTGGAGTTAAATGGGTGAAGAATATAAGGAAAGGGAAATTTGCAAGGCCCTCCCTGCATGTGACACCAACCACAAACCCGAATATGTGCATTTGACGAGAAATTGAATGTCATAAATGTGCAAAAAAGATGAACATGCTATGCAAGGAGTACTGCTCAAAATTCCTAATGAACTGGTCATGAATGTCACCAGTTATGGCTCTAAAAACTCAGAATTTTTAAGTAGGTTGCCAATTTATCAGGTCAAGTCTAAACAGTCAGCTATATTTGAACAGAAACTCGTAGACTATGCATATGACAAAGCAAATAACTATCAACAGAAGTGCAAGGCTCAAGCAAAAAGACAAGTTATAGTGCATTATCATCATGGAAATCTACCGTTCCGACTCAACCTATATGCAAAAATAAACGTGAAATTTTTTGAATTTTTTGAAATTTTCTATTTTTTTTTGGTGGAAAATAAAAGACAATGCAAGCTGAAAAGTAAACGTGAATGCAAAAACAGATGCAGATAAAGACTCAAAAGGATGCAATACCCTCCCCAAACCAAAACGGACAACGCCCTCGTTGTCCTCCAGCATACACCAGCAGATATATACAAGGGAACGGGAATATACAACCAGCAAAATAAAAACAATACAATAAAGGAGACAAAATAAAAGTTTAAAAGATACATACAAAATACGAACTTCCCCAAACCAGCCAGAAAACTGAGGAAGTGAGTAGACCAGTAGCTACTCGTCGTCGTCGTCACTGCTCTCACGGCCAACCTCCGCCTTGTACTCCTGGTCCTCGTCCTCCTCTCTCCTCCTCCGCTCCTGAGCGTGAGCTCTCTCCACTGCAACCTCGGGGTCCTCGTCCTCCTCCTCTGACGCCGGGTACCCCTCAGCTGGGTACCTGAAGAAGTAAGGGTGTGGCCAACCCTCCGAGATCGGTCTGTGTCGCCGCAAGTGGTACTCGTACAGAGGGTGTAAGGTCAAAGCTAAGTCCCTCTCCATACGAGCCTGACGCTCTGCAATCTCACGCAACAAACCGTAAACGGCGCCCCTTTGGTCCAGGACCGCGGGCACCACAAAGGGAGGAGGTAGTCTAAAAGTAGCCGGTAAGACCGGCTCAGTCTGGTCAGTGGGAGGTGGAGTAGGAGTAGGAGTGGTAGTAGTAGTGGGAGTAGGGGTCGAATCGGGAGTAGCCGTGGAAGGTTGGGTACTCCCTGAAGGTGTGGACCCCTCTCCAGTCTCAAGTCGCCGCTTCTTGGCGGCAGGTGCACCAGGAGTAGGTCTGGGTGGAAGGTGAAGCTGAAGTAGTGGTGGCAGACGGTGGCCCTTTGCGACAGTAGGCAAGGGCTCAAGACGGGGGAGAGTCTGACAGGGTAAGTCAACAGACAAGGAGCCGTCTATCTTCCAAGTCTGGTAGTCTGGGGTGAGCCAATGCTGAGAGAGCATGGCGTCCAGACTCAGTAGACTCTCTCCAGCGAGGTACTGCAAGTCACGAGGCCAAACGGGGAAAAGGCGACGGGCAAGAATGGTGGCTATGCTACCGCATGCAGTGGTCCCCGCCTCCTTCTTCCCCTGGCTCAGAAGGTACTGGGCGGTCAAGTAGGCAATGTTGAGGGTGAAGGGACCCTCGTAGTCGACGTTCAGGTAACCGCCCAGGATGGAGAGCTCATTGTTGGTAATGTTGTTCGGCTCCTTTCGGCCGAAGATAGTGCTCCCCATCAGTCTAAGGAAAACACGGACAGGGGGTAGGTGGACCTGATGGAGCTTTTGCTCCTAAAAAGTGGTCTGGGCCAGACACCGCCAAAGCTGACGGTAGACCTTCCTCGGGGCAGCAGTCAAGCCCGTAGAGGAAAGGTCAAGTAACCTACCAAACTCCCCTAGTGTCATCGGAAAGGTCCCGTTAAACAACCGGAAGGACACGGAAAGGCTCTCGGGGTCAGCCTCGTAGGCCCCGGGGGAGAAGGTAAAAGAGCTGAGAAACTCGAGACTCAGCTCTAAAAAGGTACGGCCTCTCATAGTGATGAGGCCAGGCATCCATGTGACCCGTAATAACTCACAAACCGACTCGTAAATGCCGAGTCTCTCTAGTGCCGTTTTCTCTAGAAAACGGGAAGGTACATGCACACACTTAAGCAGGTTATAAAACTTCGTACGGTGTAAAGCGTTGACGAATAATACCTGCGGATGATCTGGGTAAGGGTCGAGGGAGGTGTTCCCTCGGACCAATGCTGATGCGAGAAATAAAAACGACGACAGAGAAGTGCTAGGAGCGGAAGTAGAGGTAACAGGAGCCGGCGTAGCTCGAGACCGCATCTACGACCCGGCCTCGGAACTCAAAGCGGAAGCTCGTGAAGCAACAAGTGTGAGGAACCAGGGATGCTCTGAAGGCAGGTGCGACTACTGGCGAGTCCGCCACAGGTGTGAAAGTAGAGAGTGGTGCAGAGGTAGTGGCTTCTGTGGTCACCGCTGAAGAAGAACTAGCAGCAGTGCTAGCTGTGGTGGTGACCGTGGAGGAAGTGGTAGCCTGAACTAAGCTCGCAGCTGAGCTCACTGGAGTAAAAACCGTCCCTGCAGCTGAAACAAGGAAAACTGGGGCTGCAGTGGTGACTAAGGAGGTGGAAGTGGCAATAGCAGGGGCCACTGACTCACCCAAGGACGGCCTGGAGGACGAACTAGTAGATGGTAAAGAACTAGAATCCATCCTGCAACAGAGGGTAAGGGGTATGATAAGAAAATAGCTGCTAACCGTGGCTAAAACAAAGACGTAAAAACCAATATGTGACAAAGATATGACCCCTACCGATCGAGAAATTCGACTTTACAAAGAAATAAATCCCAACAAGCCTCGAAATTTCGAATCACAGAATGTAAGCAGCAGTAGGGGACGGGATAGCAGTTAACAACAGCAGCTAGCAAGCAATGACTGAGGTTAATTAAAGCATGAAAGTGTATGAACCCGTCTGACAGTCGAAAGTTTCCGACTGAGAAGCCCTAATCGCGAATTTTTGTGCAAAAGTCAGATTGAGCATGTCTAAACATTAACAGGGATGTGATATCAATCAACAGTCAACAGCAACTTCGCCATGAAGATGCTAACTAGACAAATTGCAGCAGCAATAACCCAAGTGACAGTCGAAAAACTCGACTGTCCTGAACCCATATCACAAAAATCATGTGGAATTCGAATTAAGCATGTAAAAACAGCGAAGAAGGGCAATTATGATCATCAAGCAAGCTAATTAAGGGCATACAAACACAATCAAGTCGAAAAAATTCGACTAAACAGGGATTTTCGAAACCCTATAAACCATTTACCTCATAACAATTCGAAAAAATGAAATTAAGATGCATAGAGGAAGGAGGAAACACTTACTTGATGATAAAAGACCTACAATATGCAATTAATCTTCAATAGACACGCAAAAGTAGCGATTTTTCGAGATAAAAACCGCAAACCCTAAAACCCTTTTAAAACCGAGAAGACAAGCACAAATAAAGGGGAAATCAAGGGGCTTTTGAAGATCAATTAGCAAGAAATAGATTGTAGGTGGCGGATTTGGAGATTGGGCAAGAAAATATGGGATTTGGGGATGAATTTGATCGCACAAGGGGGAGGATTAGACGAAATTAGGGATAAATGAATTAGAATTAGGAATAAAAGAGTTTAAGATAGAAAAACTCCCGTGTCCTGTTCATTTTCACTCGATCGAGTGATTTGAAACCACTCGATCGAGTGATTTGGTGGTCCAGCTGCTTGGTCGAGTAAAATTTTACTCGATCGACCAATCCCTTTTATTGCCTTACTCGATCGACCTGTAGGAGTGCTCGATCAACCACATGTTCACTCGATCGAGTACAAAAAGTACTCGATCGAGGACTTTTCTCGCGTAAGCTCTTGAATTTTCGTCTTTCTTCCTTGGAATGCGTAAAAACTTCCCCAAACCTGCATAAAAACACACGCAAAAATTTCCCAATATACCAAATACGCATAAGAACAGTCTATAGTCTTACGTCTATGCTAAAAACTGTCTAAAACTAATTGTCCTAATTAAAACGCAAAAAAACAAATTCAAAGGAAATTCAAAAATTATCTATTACAAAGTGTTACACGGGGCATTTCCCCGTTTAATTCCCAACAAATTTCAGTGGCCCCTCGGAGGGCTCCTGACTGGAGGACGTCATCTCAGCAACATTGACTGTCCTCTTCATCTTCCATGAGCATGAATTATCACTTGAAACGGTAGGAAGGGAGTAGTTCACATTCACGTAAGCGCGAACTTTCCTCGTCCTTGCTCCTTTATCACCAGCTTTAGCGTCATCATCTTCAATTTGATCGATAATAATTGCACCATGTCCTTTGACAGCTCCTTCATTGCCTTCATCTGTACTTGCAGCAAGGAAAACAGACGAACTTTCCTCCTTTTTGCTCTCAGTCTGAGGCGGAGGGTTAACAATAGCAGCACGATTCTCCAAATTTTCATCTGGAGTGTCAATAATAGGATCAATAGAAGAGAGAGCATTGCAAGGCTGGGCTTGCATGGGAGCTCTGGAACTTAGGCGATGAAAAATCGGCTCCTCGTCCCCTACCTGAAAGGTCAAAGTCTTCCCCCCGACGTCTATAACTGCACGGGCAGTAGACAAAAATGGTCTCCCTAAAATAATAGGGGTGTGTGCATCTTCGGGGATGTCTAAGACAACGAAGTCGACGGGAATAAAGAACTTCCCGATCTAAACAGGTACGTCTTCTACTACACCTAGTGGCCGTGATAAACTACGGTCGGCCATCTGGACAGTCATGTTGGTACAACTCAGCTTTGTCAAACCAAATCTCTTAGCCAAAGATAACGGTAAGACACTCACGCTAGCGCCTAAATCGCATAGCGCGTTATCAATTAAATGCATACCGATATGACACGGAATTGAAAAACTACCCGGGTCTGATTGCTTAGGGGGTAACTTGTTTTGAAATAGGGCTGACCCCACCTCGATTAAAGCTCTTTGTCTCACTATCATTAATGGTCCTCTTACGCGATAAAATTTCTTTCATAAACTTTAAATAAGAGGGTACCTTTGTCAGCAATTCAGTGAACGGCACAGTGACTTCCAAGCTCTTCAGAAGTTCGACAAATTTGCCGAATTGTTGATTGGCCTTTGTATTCTGCAGCCGCCTCGGGAAGGGATCGTGATTGGTATCTCAAGTCCCTTGTTTCTCGCTTCCAATGTATCTTCCGGTGCAAGTTCTGTATCCTTTGGACGCTTCTTACCTCTCGAACGAGGTCTTTCTGGTGATTCCTCGCTTAAACGAGCACTAGCAGGCTCTCGAATAAGCTTCCCGTCATCAAAACTACTCGATCGACCAATTTCTTCATTCGATCGAGCAGTTTCTCCTTCAGAATTAGTCGATCGAGTAAAATTCCCACTCGATCGACCAACTTCACTTTCTGTTTCACTCGATCGAGTAGATAAACTACTCGATCGAGCAGTCTGCTCTTCCTGTTTACTCGATCGAACACCAGATTTCAGTCGATCGAGTAACTGCTTTGTCGTGAGCCCTTTTTTCTCAACAGAACACACTTTGTTCATCATCGATTTTAGCCTCCTAGGGTCGATTTTTGCATTTCGGTCCCTCATAAGAAAGACCGCTTCTCAATTCTATCAGATTTACCGTCTCATGTGGATTCTTCTCATTTTGAGTCGGTAAATGACCCTGCTTTCTCGAGGATTGATTTGCAGCAAGTTGGGCAACTTGAGTCTCAAGTGCCTTAATAGACGCGTCCTTCTGTTGATTTTGTTGATCACTGAGCTGCAAATGCTTTGAAATGGACTGCAACATAGACTTTATCTCTCCTATTTCACTCACCCCACTGGAAGATGATGCACCTTGATTGGAAGGAGTGAAAGAAGGAGGCTTCTGAAAGCCTTGTTGATTCTTGTGTGGAGGAATATACGGCTGCTGCTGGTTCGGAGGAGGAGTAGGATTGATCACATTTTGGTTTGTCCACCTTAAATTGGGATGGACATTTGGCTCATAATAAGTATTTGTCTGCCTGTAATGTTGAAAGGCAGCACATTGCTCAAAAGGACTAGGACAATTCTCTGAAATATGTCCCTCAGCTCCACATCTTCTACAGACGAAAGGACCATCTGAAACAGCATTTACCTGATACATCCCTCCTTTGGAAACTCCTCCCAACTCATATTTGTCAAATCTCGCAGTAAGGGCTTCTAGTGCAGCTACAGAAGAAGATTCAGCAGCTCTTCTTTGATTGCCTCTGGAGTTCCCATACTCAGCCTTATGGGTGGCCAAATCATCTATGATCTTCCACCCCTTAGTCTCTCCCATGTTCTCAGCAAACCGGCCACTAGCCGCAGCATCCAAAATAGCCCTCTGATCGTCATACAACCCGTTATAGAACTGATTGCATAAACTCCACTTTTCGAAACCATGGTGAGGAATGGTTCGCACCAGCTTCTTGAAACGGACCCATGTTTCATGAAAGTTCTCATCGGGCCCCTGTTTAAAGCTCGTGATCTGAGCTCTAATAGCATTAGTCTTCGAAGCAGAGAAGTACTTCTTGTAAAACGCCAAAGCCAACGAATTCCAGTCAGTTATCCCATGAGCAGTCCTGTCCAGATCCCTATACCACTCCCTTGCAGCATCTCGGAGTGAGAAAATGAACATGGTTTCTTTTATCTGGTCTTGGGTCACACCGGCTGGTGGGGGTATGGAACAGCAGTAATCAATGAAAGTCTCCATATGCTTGGCTGCATCTTCATTTGCAGCTCCCCCGAATTGGTTCCTCTCAACCATATTAATATATGAAGGCTTCGGTTCGAATTTTCTGACATCTCCTGGTAATTCGAATCCTTTGTAAAGATTCGCAGCTGTCGGCTCAGAGTGACTAGCTATACTCGCTTCCTCAGCCATGACTGGAATTTCTGGAGAAGTGACGGTCTCAGCTGAAGAGGTGGAAACAGGAGAATAAGGTGGGTCTTCCTCGAAAAGAGCGTTCTCGTGGTAGCTTGACAGAGTACTCAGCTCTTCCTCTGTTGGTAATACTCTTTGTGATCGTCTCAACTCGCGCAAGGATTTCTCAATCTCAGGATTGAATGGTACTAGTTCACCACCCTGTGACCTGCGCATAAAAAGAAACTACAAAAAGAATATAAGCAAAGTTTAAGGAACGGAAGTCCCTTAAACTAAAGAAAGACTAAAAATAAAACAACTAATAATTGAAACAATTGCCTCCCCGGCAACGGCGCCAAAATTTGACACGGCTATCGCAACCCTATCAAAGATAAAACCTAACGGTCTCAACTAAAATGTAGTAGAGGCAGTCGAGTATTGAATCCACAGGGAGGTAATGTAATTATCAGCTGTCTAATTCTAGTCCTAAAGTAACAATTGGGGGGGTTGTGTTGAATTGATTTCTAAACTACGAGATTGAAGGAAAAGAGGAATAAAAGTGAAGAGCAGTAAGACAAGAAAAAAAGGTTTAAACTATCAAGAGAGAAGGGACATGTCGGGATTTTGGTTCACTACGGTAGTCCAGTGACTCATTGTAAATGATTGATTAACTAATGTGAGACGGATCTTTGAAAGGTCCTTTCGGTCCACTTTCTATCCTAAAATACCACTAACTTAACTTTCATCCTCATTAGGGTAGTCTACTATTTATAGCAGGCCTATTTAGTCCAATCTTTCGATCCAGGATTAATTTTAGCCAGATTAAAGGGTGACATAGAAGTGTGCACTCAACTAAGTCGAATAAATACAATTAAATTGCTATAGTGACAGAGTCTCGTAATTAATTCGTCTAATTCATTCACTACATCGTCACATTTCTACCGCAGATCCCCTAATCCCAACATGAAAGGGGTTTAGCTACTCATATCGCTAATTAAACTAACAGCAATTAATTTTCCAGCAGTAAACATAATGAAATAACCAATAAATCGCATAAAGAGAAATTAGGGCAAAAGGAATAAAAGAAAAACAAATAATTAAAGCAACAAAAAGGTTAATTATTATTAAAGAAAGAGAAGGAATTATAGTCAATGCGATTCCGGCGTAAAGAACGATCGAATCGGTCGGTAGCATGTGTCGGATTTCTTGTGTTGAGTTTTGTGTTGCTTGTTGTTTCGGGAGTGTGGTAGTATGCTTTTATTTTGTTGTGGTTTGAACTTCGGGGACGAAGTTCTTTTTAAGGAGGGAAGACTTTAATACTACGGTTTTATGAGTCTCTGGGTACTCTATCGAGTGGGCCCTACTCTGTCGAGTAAGGATGTTTTGATTTTAGAAACAGTATCCTGCCTATGGGGTACTCGATCGAGTAGCCTTGGTACTCGATCGAGTAAGTGGCACTCGATCGAGTACGTTAGTTACTCGATCGAGTAGGCCGGTTAACGGGTGTAATTTTGACGGGTTTTGTTAATAACACGGATTAGTATATAACTCATATCATCATCTGATCTTCATAAAACACTTTTACAAACCTAATAATCTTCAAAAGGAGATTCAAACTACGTTCTTCGCATCATCTGTGTTATTGACAAATCCTGGAGCTTGAGAGGTCGGGTTTCATCATTCTTTGTGTCCTTGTGATCCTTGCGTCGAGGGTAAGATCAACATACCAATTTTATGGCGTTTAATTAACTTTGTTTAAACCCTAATTTGGGGGATTGGGGGTTTTGTTGGTTATTGTGATTGTTAGTAATTATATGATTATGTGTTAGGAGGAGGATTCGTAGAAGAGAGGTTTTGATACAGCTGTTGAGACCGTCTGCTTGTGTTGCATTCCAGGTAGGGTTCTCCCTACTCAGTATTAGTCACATAATGTGGTTTATTGTTGATTGTGGTTGTTGTAAAGTATCATATTCATATTGTGACGGTTGTTGGATTTGGTTGTTGTTAATTGTTGTGATTGTATTTGTCTCTGTTCTTCGGGGTGCGTCCCTGGCTGAGTGGAGTCACTTGCGGGAGTGGCTTCACGCCCATGATTCGCCTTCTGTGAAACCCGCCAAAGAAGGGATGTGCACATTAATGGATTTGGGTTTATCGCTCGACGGAGATGAGCGGGGCTTAGGTGGGAACGACTGCGGTCCCCCACTGGCGGCGAGGAGTAACCTGTGTCGATGGGTGCTCTGGCAGGGCTACACACTTTAGTGTGTAGTCAGTATTGAGGAGTTGGTGATGGAGTTCGGGTTGTGTGACGATTGAGCTGTGTTGTGTTCTGTCTTATTGTGATTATATAATTGTGTGATTAGTACTGACCCTGTCTTTGTTTTATAAAACTGTGGTGATCCATTCGGGGATGGTGAGCAGTTGTTGAGCAGGAATGATTAGAGGAATATGGGCTGGCTGGGATGTGTCACCACGAGCTGATTAGAGTCTTCCGTTGTAGTTCTTGAGTAGTTTTAGACTTTTGGTTTTGAGGATATGTATTATACATTTTATTAGTTTGGTTTTGGATTGTAATCGCTTTAAACTTTATTACTATTTAAATGTTGTTTCGTTATTGTCTTTTGATTATCATTGCCTCGGGAAACCGAGATGGTGACATCTTCATACTTGGGTGGTCCTGGTAAGGCACTTGGAGTATGGGGATGTCACATAAGGTCTTCAAGCTTGTCTTATCCAAAGCTTGGTTTGTGTTTGCCTTTTCTAAATTTGGAGCTCTAAAATTAATCTTTTTAAGGATTTTGGTGTGTTGTTCGGTGACGGTGACGACTCGATCCGGGTAGCTTAATTTCGACTTAATTGGAAACTTCTAGGTTGGCACATTGTCTTAGATGACTACCTTGACTCGAGAAATTGGGTTAAGGGCTTGATGGTTTGGATTGTTCGAAAGATTTTTCGGTCCATTTTTATCTCTTTTTGCTGAATTGGTGAGTGCCTCTCGTGCTTGAGGCTAGTTTTAGACCTGACTCCCCGATCTCCTCTAACCCCTTTTATTGCTTATTTAAATCGATTTTAATCATCCTTGTTATTTAAGTTTTATTTAGAGTCTTTTATCTACCTAATTTTATTACCATACTTCCATTAGAATCATTCTCATATCAACTTATTTGGCTCCCATTACTATTTAAACTAAATATAGACTAAAAATTGTCGCCTTGTGCGTTCGATACTCTTCTTGCGTTTACTACATTTTAGTTGATTAGATTTGTTTGATACAAGGGGTGCGACAAACTTGTTATCAAAATGAAACCAATAACATTTTTTTAGTGTTAGTTAAGTGTTTTTGGTTGTCAATAATCTTTTCTTTTCCGTGAACTTTCCTCGCCAATTGCAAATTTCAATGTAATATTTTACGAACCAAAGTTCTATTGTTAAAGTACAATTTCTGGTAAATTATCAACTTCAGTCCTTAAATAAATGGTGGTAGTTGGTTATTTAGGGGCAATATTAGATAACTAAAATTTCTCCATATTAAATTTAGAAAGGAGAAAATAATTATGAGATAAAGTATTTAAAAGGGAAGGGGAGAACACACTGGGATGAAGGGAGTAACATTTTTAAATACATTCTTAACTAGTATTGATCCCGCGTAAATGCGTGGTTTTTTAGATAGAGATATTTGAGAATTTAACGATTTTATCACTGTAATAACTCCATTGAAATTTAATTATGAAATTTACTTTTAGATATAGATATTAGAGAATTTAAAAAATTTACCACTATAATAACTTCATTTGAAATTTATTTAAGAAATATATTATTAAGAGGTAGAAAAGATGAGGCTCAACACTTATACTCCGCATAAGATTAACTTTATTTTAATAAAATATTGTTATTGTATCATTATGTTCACTAAAGGGGTAATATAAATGTGAACGAATGACATTGAAAATACAATCAGATAAAGAATAAAAAAATATTTTACATCACAGATCGGGTGTTGGTTTTTCTTTTCAAATGAAGGGCTTCTTCAAAAACCAGAGTCAGCCGAGTAGCTCGAGCAGGAGTGTTTATGAAAAGCTGAAAAATGGAAGGATATGTGTTATAATAAATATATTTATGTATATGTTAAATTAAAAAAAAAATTAAAAAATTAACCAAAGTTTAAATGTTCACATAGTATAGAGCAGAGACAGATATTAAGTTAAACGGTAAGAAAACGTATATTATTCGTAAGTTTTTTTCTTTTAGAAGTAAAAAAAACAAATACAATCTCTTGTAATACGTTTTTTCAAAAGACAGAATAATAGAATTAATTAGAACGTATTTTCTGTAACGCCCCCGAAAAGCAGACATGCAGCTCAAAATAGCTCTTTTTATTAACAATAACGGCAGCGGAATTACAAGGGCGTCACCGCCGTATTCCCCCTTCGGAGAATACAAGGCTTTTTACAAAAATAAAGATAAATACAAAGTTAAAGTTAAAAACTGATAACTCTTTAACATATTCATCCTATTAGGTCATTTATCCTATCTGAAGTTCCTCACACTTGACCTTCCCCGACACTTGTACCTGAAAAAGAATGAAAGTAACGGAATCAGCCAACCACAGGCTGAGTATGACTCCGGTCACCTCCACCGGCCCTACTTTCCTCCATTTTAATATTCCAATTCTTTCTGATCTCACAAGTATAAAATAGGTCACATGAACACAATCAAATAATTATTAAATAGACATGCACAACCTGTCATTTTAGAATGCAATAACTCACTTTACAATTATACCGGTCTACCATTACTGAATAGAGAGACATTACGGAGTAAAACTCCCCTGGGCTAAGCCTTCCTCCATGTACACAAGATCCCAGGTCTAAGACCCGTGTAAACCCCCTGGCACTTTCACCAGTAATAATCAGAACCGTAGTTCACATGAGGATGTGCCCCCTTCCATGTACACAGGATAAATTTATAATGTCATCTCTCTCCCGTAATCGTATCTCGAATGCTACAATTGGCCAATAGTACATTATAACAGAAGTACTAACATGACAGTCGTATGTTCATAGAAAGACAGTTAATATAACATGTGAGTAACATAATGATAGTATAACATTATACGGTCGATAATACTATACAATAATAACTACATTATTACTTATTTTTACGACAAAGGGTCCCGAAATCATACCTATAAATCATGTATATGGAGTAGTAGCTAATCATAAGTAAAATGTTCGTATTATGTAACTCCTTTATTTCACTCGTATACTTTTTTGTTCATTTAGAAAGAATGATGAAGGCTGCTATTTATAGCCAACGTTATGTAGGCTTGAAGTGAACAATTTCTATTTTGTTTCTTTTATCTTAAGGAGCAAGAAATGCCAAGCTTATCCTATTCTACCAAGATATGTACTACAATAACCATGCATCTTTATCTAAATGTATTAATAAAAACTATTATTATTATTATTATTATTATTATTATTATTATTATTATTCGGGTTATTACATTCTACCCTCCTTAAAATAAGTTTCGTCCCGAAACTTAAAATAGAAAATGGAAAGATAAAACTTCGTTTTCTCAAAAGTTAAGAAAGTTATAAGAATTTATTTAACAAAAGTCTTTTAATAATTACATTTAGGAAATGAGCAAAAATGTAGGTCTTATATAATGGAAAGCACGAATTTTCGTCGCGAACAAAAATTCGAGTAATCCAATTCAAAGACAAACTCAATTCATGCGTTAGGTAGCTGAACCGGTTATTAAATGCCTCTAATAACAAGTCATAGCATCTCACCAACCGCATAAAGCTAAAGAAAACAAAAATTGAAAATTTTATTTCAAATTCTTAGTAAAGATAAACATTTATTTTCTGAATATACAACATTAAATTATTAAAATGCACCAAAGACGAATTGAACTAGTTTGAACTTTTGTAATACGATAAAATAGAATAAGTATCAAAATTTCGAAATTATGAAAACAATATTAAGATATAATAAGTGGGAGGATAGAGTCAAAATCTTAAAGGAAAAATGTCCCGAATTTTTTTCTTTTTTTTTTTTTAGAGTCTCTCATACCAATAAATATGCATATATAATGAGAGGGACAATTACATGGAATGCAAGCACAAGAAAGAAAAGAAAAAAAAAACAAATCACCCAAATGATACATCAATAAAGCAATATACGGATTACAAGAAATAAAAAAAAGTCAATTAAACAAGTAATCTAAGACACCTTATATCTACCCCACTCTCTATTAGTCGGTTTCTATGTTAGTCTTTTAGTTTCGAGTTTTATACTAGCTCCAAGAATCTATTCCCCCGCTAGACGTATGGCCGAAGGCTCAATACGCGGTTGCAGGGCTGCTCTGATACCATTTTGTAACGCCCCCGAAAAGCAGACATGCAGCTCAAAATAGCTCTTTTTATTAACAATAACGGCAGCGGAATTACAAGGGCGTCACCGCCGTATTCCCCCTTCGGAGAATACAAGGCGTATTACAATAATAAAGATAAATACAAAGTTAAAGTTAAAAACTGATAACTCTTTAACATATTCATCCTATTAGGTCATTTATCCTATCTGAAGTTCCTCACACTTGACCTTCCCCGACACTTGTACCTGAAAAAGAATGAAAGTAACGGAATCAGCCAACCACAGGCTGAGTATGACTCCGGTCACCTCCACCGGCCCTACTTACCTCCATTTTAATATTCCAATTCTTTCTGATCTCACACGTATAAAATAGGTCACATGAACACAATCAAATAATTATTAAATAGACATGCACAACCTGTCATTTTAGAATGCAATAACTCACTTTACAATTATACCGGTCTACCATTACTGAATAGAGAGACATTACGGAGTAAAACTCCCCGGGCTAAGCCCTCCTCCATGTACACAGGATCCCAGGTCTAAAACCCGTGTAAACCCCCTGGCACTTTCACCAGTAATAATCAGAACCGTAGTTCACATGAGGCTGTGCCCCCTTCCATGTACACAGGATAAATTTATAATGTCATCTCTCTCCCGTAATCGTATCTCGAATGCTACAATTGGCCAATAGTACATTATAACAGAAGTACTAACATGACAGTCGTATGTTCATAGAAAGGCAGTTAATATAACATGTGAGTAACATAATGATAGTATAACATTATACGGTCGATAATACTATACAATAATAACTACATTATTACTTATTTTTATGACAAAGGGTCCCGAAATCATACCTATAAATCATGTATATGGAGTAGTAGCTAATCATAAGTAAAATGTTCTTATTATGTAACTCCTTTATTTCACTCGTATACTTTTTTGTTCAGTTAGAAAGAATGATGAAGGCTGCTATTTATAGCCAACGTTATGTAGGCTTGATGTGAACAATTTCTATTTTGTTTCCTTTATCTTAAGGAGCAAGAAATGCCAAGCTTATCCTATTCTACCAAGATATGTACTACAATAACCATGCATCTTTATCTAAATGTATTAATAAAAACTATTATTATTATTATTATTATTATTATATTATTATTATTATTATTATTCGGGTTATTACATTCTACCCTCCTTAAAATAAGTTTCGTCCCGAAACTTAAAATAGAAAATGGAAAGATAAAACTTCGTTTTCTCAAAAGTTAAGAAAGTTATAAGAATTTATTTAACAAAAGCCTTTTAATAATCACATTTAGGAAATGAGCAAAAACGTAGGTCTTATATAATGGAAAGCACGAATTTTCGTCGCGAACAAAAATTCGAGTAATCCAATTCAAAGACAAACTCAATTCATGCGTTAGGTAGCTTAACCGGTTATTAAATGCCTCTAATAACAAGTCATAGCATCTCACCAACCGCATAAAGCCAAAGAAAACAAAAATTGAAAATTTTATTTCAAATTCTTAGTAAAGATAAACAATTATTTTCTAAATATACAACATTAAATTATTAAAATGCACCAAAGACGAATTGAACTAGTTTGAACTTTTGTAATACGATAAATAGAATAAGTATCAAAATTTCGAAATTATGAAAACAATATTAAGATATAATGAGTGGGAGGATAGAGTCAAAATCTTAAAGGAAAAATGTCCCGAATTTTTTTTTTTTTTTTGTTTATAGAGTATCTCATACCAATAAATATGCATATATATAATGAGAGGGACAATTACATGCAATGCAAGCACAAGAAAGAAAAGAAAAAAAAAACAAATCACCCAAATGATACATCAATAAAGCAATATACGGATTACAAGAAATAAAAAAAAGTCAGTTAAACAAGTAATCTAAGACACCT